>NW_004524668.1:5865996-5893813 GCF_000260255.1 Octodon degus
GGCTGGCTGGCATGTGGTGCTGGGGGATTGAACCGCGGTCCCTGATGCTTTTGCTAAGCTTGTTCTAAGTAGGTGCTTTAGACCACCGAGCCATCTCTCCAGCCCCAGAGCTATTATTAATAGGCACTTTCTGGCTGTTCAGTTTGATCTCTACTTATGTGTTACTTCCTCACCATTCAATTTATACAGTCACCTAGGGCCTTATAACCCTATCAGCCTGTTGTATTTCTCCTTATTACCCTCAAAGTGCTATTTTTTTCTTGCTTTATTGTGGGGTTGCTGATCTCCCAGCTCTAAGAGATAGAGCCTGTGTCTGTCATGTTTACCACGGTGTTCTCAGTACTTATGCTATTGGCTGCTTCATAGCTAGTACTTAATGTGTATTTATTGGATAATCTAGGCACAGAATAGTTTTCCTTCTGGTCCTCGTAAAAGACTTAAAAGGTTAAATGACTTCCCAAGGTTATATACTAGCCACGCTGTATTTGCTGGATTAGGTTTCTGCAAGTAATAGCAATAGAACCCCAGATTGTAATGGAGCACTGGGCTTCCTGGATAATGACTACATTTCCCATCCTCCTTTGCAGCCAAGTGGGGTCGTGAAGTTGAGCTCTTGCCAATGGGACATAGATGCAATTGACTTGCATATCTTATGAGAGGTCTCCTCTAAGGTGACTTCCCTTTCTCCTTTCTTCAGGCTGGGATGCAGATCTGCATAACCATACCAGAGTTGGGCGTGGACTTGGGAATACTAGCATGAAAAGCTGAGTAAGGAACTGGGAACCTAGATTCCCTGATGCTGAGGAGAGTCATACAAGCCCCAGATCACTAGCTGAGACTTGGTGAGGTAGAAAAGGAAGCACAACCTACTGAATTGTGTTCCCCCAAAATCCAGATGTTGAAGCCCAATCTCCTGATGTGACTATTTAGAGACAGGGCCTTTAAGGAAGTAAAGCTAAATGAGGTCAGATGGGTGGATCTCTGATCCTATAAGAAATGATGTCCTTATAAGAACAGGATGACATATGTTTAATCTCATTACTCAGAAGGCTGAGGCAGGAGGGCCTCCATGATTTTGAGGTCAGCTTGGCCTACATAGTGATAGTATGGCCAGTTTGAACTGCATCATGAGACACTATCTGAAAAAAGAAGGCAGAGAACAAGACAACAGAGCTCTCTGACTCCATGTACACACAGAAGAAAGGCCATGTGAGGTCACCGCAAGTAGATAACCATCTCCAAGGCAAGAAGATATATCTCATCAAAACCATGAATGGCGCAACTGATCTTAAGCTTCTGGTCTCCATAATCATGAGAAAATGAATTTCTGTTGGTTAAACCATGGTGTCTGGGGGTATTTTGTTCTCTCATCCCTAGTAGACTAATAAGGCTTTCACTTTGTTTAACTGCATGTCATTTAACATTTTCCCATCAAGAAAAATGCACAAGAAGACTAAACATTTTCCAAAAGCCAAAGGAGAACACAGTCACCACAGAGACACACAGAGATCGCTACGGACACTTGTTCATCAACAGATATTTACTAAGTGCATATGAGGCACCCAGCTCTGTTCAAGGCATTTAAGGTACATGAGTGAACCAGAGAGAGAAAGATGCCCATGGTCCAGAGAGGATGCAGGTAGCTAAGACTATTCGGAGATGGGGCCTTCTTAAGGGGGTAAGGCTAAATGAGGTAGGGGTGAGGACAGGACAGGAGTTTGATTTTAGGCATGTTCAGTGGGGATGTCAGGCAAGTGCTTATTCTACTGAGTCATGTCCCTGGCCCCTGGGATGTCAATCAGACACCCAAATGCAAAGGAATCAGGCAACCAACAATACCCATAATAAATACACAAGTAACATATAGAGTGTGTTGAAGATGATAGTGGTATGAGAAGGGGGACCCGGAGCAGGTTAAGTAGAACGGGGAGTTCAGGGTAGAGGAGGCAGTTAGTGTTGTAAGTAGCGTGGTCAGGGGAGGCCTCTCTCATGACTCCATCTGCCAGGGTAGGTGAGCCAAGGGGCCCTCCTTGGAGCCAGTGCTGTGCTGTGCCGTTGGTGGACTTCCCACCGCCAAAACCTCTTTTCTTTATGAAGCATCAGCCTAGGGCATTTTATAATAATAATGGAAAGCAGACAAATACAATATAGCAATTCTATTTTTAATTTTTTGAGCACTCTACATCATATGGTTTTTCTGAGCACCTATACGATTTGCATTTCTGCTAACAATGCATGAAGTTTCCAGTTTCTACGTCTCCTCACCAAAATGCTTGTTATTTTCTGAAAGTTTTTTTTTTGTTTGTTTGTTTTCAATAGCAGTCATCCCAGTAGGTGTGAAATTGCATCTCACTGTAGTTTTGCTCTGCGTTTCCTTAATTATTAATGTCGAGCATCTCTTCACGTGCTTCCTGGCAATCTGTCTGTCTTCTCTGGAGAAATGTCTGTTCAGTTCCTCTTTCCTGTTGAGAACTGGGCTGTTTGGGTTTTCACTGTTGACTTTTAGGAACCCTCCATATAGTCTGGATTTTAATCCTTTGTTACTTATACGATTTGCAACCATTCCTTGCCATTGTGTAGGTTCTCTATGTTCTGGTGACAATGTGTTTGGGGTACACAACATTTTAATTTCTATGAAAGCTAATGTGTCTGTTTTTCTTCTGCTTCTTGTGTCTTTTGTTGTCCTAGCCAAGAAATCACTGCACAATTCAGAAGCTTTTGTCCTGTTTTTTCTTCTAAAAGTCATAGTTCTAGGTCTAAATTTACAATTTTGATCCATTTTCAGTTAGCTTTATGTTTTAACATAGAGGTCCAACTTCATGCAGGTAGCCAGTTTCACAAGCTCCATTTTTTAAGAATCTGTGTTTATTCTTCCTCTATATAGACCATGCTATTCAGTTGCTATATTGGTTAATTCAATCTTTATGGAAAATCACATCTGCATATATTTACATAAACATAAAATCCATGCTGTTATCTCGTTTGAATAGAACGCCCCTCCCGGGGTTGATAGACATTCTTTGTTTTTTGTTTTTTAATATGAAGTTGACATCGGAGATTTATTTTTTTATTAATTTTATTGAGAAACAAATAGCAATGAGAGTTTCAAAACAGGTTAGTAGGACAGTTACAATAATTAATACATTAAATATTGTTGTCTCCGTAGAGCTATTCATAGTACAAGATGCAGACATGATATCCTGTCCAAACACTATTAGTACAAATCTTTCTTCTCATTGAATTAAGAGAAAGCAGCTGTGTATCTATCCTATTTTGTATATACAGATATATAATATCACTACAAAATGGTCCTTCATTTATATCCCCCTTTTTTGTTTAGTTTAGTCAGAGATGGTTATTCCACTGCCATTTAGATATTGTAGGTACTTGAACTCAGGTAGACATTCTTTGGCCATCAGGCCCTAATCTAGGATTTCCTCTGGTTTCTACCAGAGCCAAGATCAAAGAGCCCTGTCCCTAAGAAGGGGAGTTGGGGGAGAGGAAGAGTGGGAGTAGGGGTCACAATAGAGCTCAAAAAAGCAGAAGGCAGGCCTGGGGAGATAGCTCAGCAGCATAAGCACCTGCCTGGCAAGCTCAAGGACCTGGGTTCAATCCCTGGTACCACCTACCATACAGGTCGCAGAACCCCAGGTACTGTGTGCCCGTCCCACAACCAGATATGATAGTGCATGTCTATAATCCCAGCACTAGGGAGGCTGAGACAGGAGAATCACTAGCTACATAGTGAGACCCAGTATCAAATAAATAAATAAATAAATAAATAAATAAATAAATAAATAGCAGAAAGCAGAATGACCTAAGACACTGGTAACTGGGAATTCTTTGCTTCTAGGATTTTTTTTTTTAAAGCACACACACAAAAAAATGGTCTCTCCAGACCTTATATTCTGGAATATAGATGAGCAATCTCCTGGAAGGCAATTGCCCAAAGGTTCACCTATGACAACAAGCAGAAGACAAAAGAGGTAGGGAAGTGGGGGGAGGGGTTAAGGAGAAAGCAGAGAGTGAGAAGCAGTCAAACTGGGGAGGAAAATGCATGGAATAGGGACAAAGTAGCGCTGGCTTGGCAGTATGAAAATCCCATTGGAAGGTGATGGCTGAGAATCTGAGATCAGTGATAGCTCACTAATCTTTCTCACTTTAGGGGCTGTGATGCACTAACAGAGAATGTCATCAGAGAGGTAGTAAGTGATTTATTTCTCCAATTCTCCCACCCAAACTAGACTTCTTCTGTCCAGGTGTGAAGCAGGCTCTGAGTCTCCAAGGACAAAACAGCCAGGTCCTGGCTGGTTAGCAGGAGGAGGAGGAAGGATAATGTGAGCTGGAGAAATAAGCCTTGCTTTGCTCCTTTTTTTTTTTTTTTTTTCAGAACTGGGATTGAACCACCTTGCACTTGCCAGAGAAGCGCTTATTCTACTGAAGCATCTCTCCGGCCTCTTTGCTCCATTTTTAATAGAATATTTAGTTTAATTCCATAATAAATTTAGAAGGGAAAGAGGATTAGAAGAAAGAACTAGAGATGGAGACCATAAGTGATGACTCTTCCTAGGAATTTTGGTCAAAGAAGAAAACAGAAGTGAATGGCATGTGGTGGAGGAAGAGGGCTCGAGTTTAAGAGCTCTGTGTGTGTGTGTGTGTGTGTGTGTGTGTGTGTGTGTGTTTATGGCCAATTCAGCCTGCCCTGGGGGTGGGGCTGGCACAGCATGTGGTGCCGGGGATTGAACCACAGTCCCTGCCCTTGCCTAAGCTTGCCTAAGCAGGTGCTTTGGACCGCTGAGCTATCTTGCCAGCCCTCCAATGTGTGTGTGGTTAGGTAAAAACAGAAATAGATGATATTGGGAATGATTCAGAAGATAACAAAAGAGCTAATCCCATAGGAAGAGAGAGACTTGTTTGAAAAGACCCAAGGAAATGACGGCTGGTTGTGGTAGTGCTCACATTAGCCGGAAGCCCAGAGGTTCACCTATGACAACAGGCAGAAGCCAAGAGAGGTGGGGGGAGGGGTTAAGGAGAAAGGAAAGAGGGAGAAGCTGTCAACCTGGAGAGGAAATGAGTGGTGTAGAGACAAAGTCGCACTGACGTGGCGGTATAAAAATCCCACTGGAAGGTGATGGCTGAGAATCTGAAGCAAAAGACCAGCACAGCATGATTGTATGTTCTTCCCTCACCTTGGTTAGCTTTGGCGATGGTTTTTGTTTTTGTTTTCGTTTTTAATTAGTAAGTACATTAAGGATGGAGGGCTTACATTTTAATTTTCGCGAGCTCCGGCTTGCCTGTTTTATCTTTTGTTGCCTGTGCCTTTAGGGTCATATCCAAGATACCACTGTCAGATCCTGCACAGGCACCAAATAGGTAGGGACACGGAGTTTATCAAGGACCATGGAATTGTGTCTGGGGAGAGAGGAGAGAAAGGGAGGACATTAAAGGGCAAGAGACGGCTATGTTGTGGATCTTGAATGTCCTCCAAAGACACACGTGTGAAAGGCTTGGTCCCATCGCGGTGTTATGCGGAGGTGGCAGAACCTTTAAGACGAGGTGTAAGTGGCAGGTCTGTAGGTGGCTGACGGTACACTGCTGAAGGTGTTGTAGGACCCCGTCCCATACTGTTCCCTTTGTCTTTGCTTCCTGGCTCACACTGTGAGCAATTCTGCTGTCACCTTCCCCTGTCACGTGACACTGCATCCCCACAGGCCCCAAACAGTTGGGCTTACCACTCATGGAATGAAAGCTCTGCAACCCAAAGCCCAAATGAACATTTCCTCTTTATAAATTATGTACCTCAGATATTGTGTTGTCGTGACAGAAAGCTGACTAACACAAGCCCTACTAGGAGCAATGGAGGTTTCAGTGTCCAAAGACTACCACAGCTTATGGGCTAAAGAGAATAAGCTAGAGAGGGAGGGATAAGAGATAGAGCCAGATGTATACATGGAGGCTCATGGGTAAAAACATACTTTGATCGTAGGAGCAAAGGGCTGCCGCTGAGGGGTAATTGAGGGCATTGCAGGTGAGGTGGTAAGGAACTGGGGCTTCAAAGGGAAACCCACACACGACATTGTCATGACTTAAGACTGGAGTCAAGGCAGAAATTTTTAGAGAAGTGGGAGCCCAGGCCATTGAGAAGACAGCGACAGTGAGGGGCGGAGTATGTCACCTAATGCATGAGGATCACAGCTGAGGGGTAAGGGATTCAAGATGAGAAGAAGGAGGGTCTGCATCTAGCAAGAAGGACACCAGTACCAACCCCGGTGACAAGGCAGAGTGCCAAGCATGCAGTCTTGGGGAAGGCAGGATCTGTGAGAGCCAGAGTTCAGGGAACACCAGGGAAGGTGGCACAACATAGGGACCTTGCTGATAATGGACTTTGAACTGCAGGGGACACCGTGGAAAGTGAACTGAGAGTCCAGAAAGAGTGGGACAAAGGGATAAGGAGATTTTTTTTTTTTTTTTTTTGCTACATCATGCTGCTTTAAGGGCAGGTTTGGTGCAGCTTCTGGAGCTGGGAATCGAACCGCAGTCTTATGTGCCTGACTGCATTTGCGCAAGTGGCGCTTTAAAACAAGTGAGCTATCCAGCAAAGCCCCAACAAAAGATAGAGAAGGACATTCTGGAGTCATCCAGAGATCTGCAAGCCCAGGATAAATGGTGGCAACATAGATGCCTGGATTCCTTCACTTATTGCCAAACACACAGGACAAAGGGCCCAGTCCTTTAGCTGAGGCAGAAGGTAGTGGCAAGGCAGGAGGTCTGGCTGTTTGAAGAGGCAGAGAACCTTCTTGTGTCTTGTGGGATAAGGAAGATCTCATTCAGAATAGTCTGTGTCATGCTGCCTATCCCCTCCATTGAGAAAACTGCTTCTAAGAGACAGGGCCACACCAACCTAAGTCAACTCTTCACCCACAGTGACAGGGGGCAAGACCTAGGCAAGGAGGTCTCAGCCTTCATTCAAGGCTTCCTTTTTTCTCTCTCTCTCTCTCTTTTGTGTTTTAGGGAAACGTCTACAGGGTGTTCAGGGTCTCACTAGTAGATTGGACTCAGTGATTTTCCTGTTTACAGCCTCCCAAGTGCTGGGATTACAGATGCGCACCACCATGCCCAGTCTCAATTGCCACCTCAGCACACCCGGGAGGCAGGGCCAGCACAGCAGGTCTGGGAATAGAACCCCCGGCCCCTGCACCTGCTTGCAGGCCTCTTAATCTGCTGAGCTATTTGGCTGGCCCAAGGCTTCCTACTGACCCTGGATAATACTGCAAGTTGGTCATGACTGAGAAACTCATATCCATGCACGATGTATTAGTCAGCTTTTTGTCACTAACACAAAATACCTGAGAACAACACTTTAAAAGTGGAAAAGTTAACTTTGGTTAATGAGTCAGAAGTTTTAATCTGTAATCTACCAAATTTGTTGCTTTAGGCCTGGAAGGATATATATCCTTTTCTTTCTTTTCTTTTCTTTTCTTTTTTTTTTTTTTTTTATTTAGTACAAGGTCTACAGGGTCTCACTATACAGATCAAACTCATAATGTTCCTCTTGTTTACAGCCTCCTACACACTGGGATTACAGGTGCATACCACCACATCCAGTCTCAATCCCCAGCTCAGCTCCTCCTGGGGGTGGATCCCACATGGCAGTCTGGGGATCGATTCCAGTCCCTGTGTAGTGGTTGATACATTGTGTCAACTTGGCCGGATGACTCCCCCATGCACTTCCGGCTGGTGGGGGTCCCGCCCTGGGACACAATTGGTTCTGCCCCCAGAGTGACTCAGCACAAAGAGACCATATAAAGGGGCTGAGGAAGTAGTCGCACTTCACTTCGTCAGAGCTTCAGTCTTCGCATTCGGCTTGGACATCATCTCCTGGCTTGCAGCGCAGACTCTTCCACCTCTGGCTTGGATCCTCCACCGTCCGAAGCAGACTCTTCAGTCTTCCCTCGCAGACCCATCAGCTGACAATTAGAGACTTGCACGGAGCACAGCAGTGAGCTTCAGACCTTGGGACTGAACTCCTCAGTTTGGAGTGTGCAGACGCCTCCATCTGACTCTGCGGCTGACTGTCCTAAGCCAACCTTGTAATTCCTTATACATTGTAAATCTTGTGTTAATATCTGTTCCTTATATTATATCTGTTCCTCTAAGTAAAACCCTGACCAATACACCCTGCTTCTGCTAAAGCAGGCACTTTAATCTGCTGAGCTATCTGGCCGGCCCTTAGAATGATACATCTTCTACCCAGCCACCTTCCTTCCTCAAAGTTTTCCTCTGCCACCCCACTGTGGCAATTCCCTGATCCTCCAATCGGGCTCCACCTCCTTTAACAATTTTGCTCGTGCATGATGATTACATCTATTGTGGCAAATTGATACCTGTAAATAAAACATCTCAATTCTTTTTTATTTCTCTTTCCCCTTTGCTCCTCCCTTTTTGCCAGCATCAAATTCATTTACTTATAAGTTGTCATATATATATATATATATATATATATATATATATATCCTAATGACTCAGGTTTACCCTTTTTTATAGCAGAGTAGTACGTTTTCTTTGTGCATGCCTTTGTTGATGGACCTGTAGGCCACTTCCAAGATTTAGCTCTGAGGAATGGTGCTGCCGTAAACATGGGTATGCACACATAGCGGAGCTGTGATGTCTTTCACTGTTCTGGAAAGACCTAGAAAGGAAATCACTGCATCAAATGGAACTTCTATTTTTAGTTTTTTGAGGAATCTCTGTATTGATTTCCATAGTGGTTGTACTGGCTTACGCTTCCACCAACAACGAAAAAGTTCTCCTTCCTATTGCCTCCCTCAACAGCAAATAACGATAATTCAACTTCTTCCTTTTCTATCTATATCTCTTGTATTTTTAGCTCTTGCCTAATTCTCCCTAATGTTTTGAGAACTGTGTTGAGCAGGAGTGGTAAAAGCAGAGATCCTTGTCTTGTTACTGATTTTACGGGGAAAGCTTTTATCTTTTCGGCATTTGGTATGATGTTGACCATTGGTTGGTCATAAATGGCTTTATCAAATTGCAATATAGACCTTCTACACCTATTTTCTTTAGGATTTTCTTTAGAGTTTTTATCATGAATAGGCGCTGGACTTTATCATATGCCTTTTCTGTATCTATTGAGACAATTGTGTGGAGTTTTAGTCCTTGTTCCTTTTCTGTTGTATACTACATTTATTGATTTGCTGGTGTTGAACCATCCTCGTAACCCTGGAATGAATCCTTGGTCATGGTATATGATCTTTTCGATGATTGACTGCGTTCTGCTTGCCAGTATCCCACCTCCTAAAAGTGCATGTACCAGGAGATCACCAATGGCAACCAGTGAGTCTCCCCATGAACTAGCACACCGCAATCCAACCACCTCTGAATATAGGACCCAACCATAATGCACTGCTAAGTGCTTTCCGTCTATGATCCCCAATCCTTGTGCAATTCGGCACCAACATGGTATCGTCCCTCCTTCCAGAGGAAGAACCTGAGACCAAGAAAGAGTAGAGCAGGGCAGCCACACAGAGGAGACAGCGTAGCACTGGGGTTGGAGTGCCAGCTTGGCAACTGGAATCCCTGGACTGTATCCCAGCCAACATGTGCTCACCACGTAATCCAACTTAATCTTTTTCTGACCTTGTTTTCTCACTTGCAAAGCAGAAATGATGTTTACTTCTTAGGTGTGCTACGAGGACTGAATGACTAACCCGTGAACGTGCTTGTCTCACGTTAGCACCAGTGAAAGTCACGTGGCTTAAATTCACCAGGAGCCAGGCCACCAGCTCTGGACTTCCCCGTCCTATAAGCCAAGGGACGCTCTTTCTTTTGTGAGACGTGCCAGGCTGATTTGAAGTTTTCAAATCTGACAACCAAAATTTCCGACCCTAACACTATTTTGATCTCCATTTTGATAAATGAAGAAACTTAAAATCAGAGAGGTTGAAGGTAGGTTCTCAACATGCCCCGATGATGAGACTCAGCCGTAGTTAGTGGAATGTCTCCTTTCAGAGGGTCCTGTAAAGGCAAGGACTGGATCTGGGGAGAAAAAAGGGACCAGTTTGGCGGCTTCTTGACCTTGGTCTGATCTATGTTGAATGGATCAATGACTTTGCTTATACGGATTCATTTGCACGCGGTCCAGTGGTCCAGATCCCAAGTCAGTGCTTCCTGGAATGTGGCAAGCACAGGACAGCTGGAGGAATGTTCTCAGGCAGATACAAGTCGTTTCCAAGCCTCCAAGACCGAGGATAACATGAGTGGAGAGAAGTGAAAGCCGTAAGGGTTAATCTCGAGAAAGCCAGAAGATACCAGGTTATACACCCGCCTTCTTCTCCCCGCCACCTCTTGCCATTTGTCCTACCTATATTTGTCCTCTACTTTTCTTCTCTTTTTCCTACCCTCCTCTTTCCGCAATTAGAATGTTTACAAGAAATATATACAATGAAATAGCACCAGACATTAGGGTCAGGTAAATCATAAACTAGAATAGGAAATATGACTAAGGGGTGGGGACAAACTATTTACATGTCAGATATGGTGTTTCACTGTTGTTCTGGTAGAACTTCCTGGTGGCCAAAGCAGAAATGGGAAGCAGAATCAATTTTATAAATTCGGAAAATTTGGTAAATCAATTTGGTAATATCTGACGAGTGTGGGCAGACATTACTGCCCCCTAAGAGATCCAAATGCCTTTCCTGGTCATTGGTGCTTAGAGGAAAATTCTGGATGCTGTATGCAGGTGATGCTGAGTACTGTCACGCAGATGACATGCCCATATAGATGGCGTGGATCATGCGGCCATGTAGTGCCCTTGGCCCCATATCTGAACGCAAATGCAGTAACAGTTTTCATAACTTTATTTCTTGGAATATTCTCCAAAGAAAGCTACCAGAACGGCTCTGAAATACAATTGAATCAGAGCCGTTAGAAATGCAGAGTGAAACATAACTTCATAATGGCTTAGTTGATCCAACAGTATGTCTCCTGCTGTGTTTCTCAGAACACTCCCCGCCCCCATCATACGTAGCATGGATAAATGTCATCTAAGAAAAGGGTTCCAGGACTGGGGCTGTACCTCAGCTGCAGAGCGTGGGCTGAGTACATGCAAGGTTTCAAGTTCAATCCCCGGCTCTACTGAAGGTAGGAGGTTCGGTGGGCACACAGATTAGAGATGAAATCAGGACTCAGCAAGATCGAGGGGTGGGGTTGTTTGATTTTGTTTTTAGTAACTACAGCTGAGTCCTGAGGAGCATGAATCCTGAGGAGCATAGATAGAGGCAGGAGTTCTGGGGCAAGAATGTGAGCAAAGATTCTCACCAGCCAGGGTGAGTGTGGTGCAATAGGGCAGCAGGCTCTCTGCTGCTACTAGCTTGTGACCTGAGAGTGAGCTGGTGACCTGAGAGTGAGCTGGCCATGGACAGAAGCCAGGGACCAGTCCAGTCACTTGATTTCATGACGCTGCAACTCCAATTTTCTTTTTTTTTTTTTTTTAATTTTTATTTATTTGTTTATTTTGTGTGTGTGTGTGTGTGTGTGTGTGTGTGTGTGGCCAACTCAGCCCACCAGGGGGCGGGGCTGGCTGGCATGTGGTGCTGGGGGATTGAACCACGGTCCCTGTGCTTTGCTTAGCTTAGCTTGTTCTAAGTAGGTGTTTTAGACCACTGAGCCATCTCACCAGCCCTGCAACTCCAGTTTTCTTTGCCCTGATGAACTCAACATAGGATCAAAAACTCAGGTCAGAAATATCTTCATCAGGATGAAAGTCTGTGGTTACCTGCTCTGTGTGATTTCTGGGGTGACCCCGCCCAGCTCCTGGCTCCAGCTATCCCAATTGCAGCTGGTGTGAAATCCGACCCCTACTTCAGACTGTGTGTCTCAGCCTTGAGTCCATACAGCGCACACATGCACCCCTGGCTGTGAGAAGATGTAAGATGAAAGCAGCTGTATTTCAAAGAGGAAAAAAAAAATTTGTTCCAAATTTATGAGCTTATAGTTGTGCAGCAATTAAAACATACAAGTACATTTTCTTTGGAGATTTGGAAGGATTTATTGATGTTTCAGGACTTAAAAGATTACAGCAGGGCTGGCCAGATAACTCAGCGGATTACAGGGTCTACTTAGGGAGATGCAGGGATGGGGCATTCTATCCCCCCCCTTGCCATGCTGGCCCCGACCCTGGGGGCGCGCTCAGATGGCAATTGAGACTGGGCGTGGCACGCGCCTGTAATCCCAGCTCTTGGGAGGCTGTAGAGAGGCAGATTTCTACGAGCCAATCTACTAGTGAGACCCTGAACACTCTGTACACCCTTCCCTAAAAATAAAAAATTAAAAGTTAAGCAAAAAAAGATTACAGCAAACACAACCCTAAGGTGGAGTTGAAAGTGAAGCCTAGACTAATGTGACATTTGCAATCTCCAGAAATATTCTGTACCTCCCGTGGGGTACGTTTGCTTCAAGCTATGCAGACACCCTACTCGCAGTCACTTCTCTGTAAGAAATATTGGGCAAACAGGTTGCCAAAGTGTCTTATCACATCCCTAGGGAAGATCAATTACACCTGGGTCAGTTACAACCCAAGGTGCATAAATTCCTGAGACTTCTCTGCTGTGCAGGTTCCCAAGGTAGGCCAGTGCCTAAGTAACCTTCCATAACCTCCCCAAGTGTTACGGTCTCCATTTCATCAAATTTATACCTGCGTTTCTGTAAAGTTGAAATCTTTGCTCAAGATCACACAGCTAACAAAGTGGCAGGAGCCAGATTTCCAACAATAAAGTTGAAACAGATAATTAAAGCAGGGCACCTTTAAGAAACAAAGTTGACCCCCATGCAGAGATGCCAGGATAAGGACCAAAGGAAGGAACCCACTGAAACACAGCCATTTCTCAGAGTTGGTAATAAGAAAAACATTCATGTTCTACTTTCTATGTATTTCTATTGTGGACTGTTACAACCAACATAATTTCTTAATGGTGTTTACCCAACACCACCAGAAGGCTGTTCTTCAACCTCTAACCCAAAATAATTTCCCTTGGTCTAATTTCAGTCTCCCTTAACCACTCAGGGACACTTTGGCTCTCCACCGAGGTGGCAAGTAGAGACAGACTTTATAGGCTACGCAACTTTACTCTCTTGTCCATCTGATTTTTAATGTCTTATTATAAATATATGTGGCTAAGTATGGTTTTTCTCTGCTAACCCCGATTCTTTCTGGGGTCTAGCAAATAGAAAGGTACAATAATATATAGGGCCATTTAAAGCAGAGGAGAATAAACTGTGTGTTTTAGCATAGTACTGCACAGACATGAGGTCACCCCTGGCTGTGTACAAAGTCTAATCGTCTTATCACTGTTTGACTCAATCAGACAAGTAAAGGCTGGTTTTCTCATATGTTTCAGTGTTGGTAAAAATTTTCTTTCATGAGGGGCTAGCAAGATAGCTCAGTGGTCTAAAGCCCCTGCTCAGGCAAGCTTAGGTAAAGCGCAGGGCCCGTGGTTCGATCCCTCACAATAGCCCCATACCCAGCCGGCCACCAAAAATACATATCTATATCTATATCTATATCTATATCTATATCTATATATATATTTTTTTTCCATGTGAAATTGAATGAGAACTCACTCAAGAATAAAACTTGGGGCTAGAAATGTAGCTCAGATGGTGGGGTGCGTGCCTCACATGCCCCAGCACCACAAAATATATACATACATACATGCATACATACATACATACATACATAGACATTGTTATGAGTTTAATACAACTGAAAATTCAAAGATAGATTCTGGCTTCGGGCAAGGCGAGATTTAGGCTTCCAAGCAATGTCAGCAAGACTTTGTTTCTCTTTCCTTCTTCCTTTTCCCTGAACTTACTCTTAGACATGTTTTCTGCACACTGCGGTCCCGGCAACTGCCGAGTTCCACCCGCTGGCTGGAAAACCCAGCGGAAACACTTTTTTTCTCAAGCGGTCTAACAGAAATCTCAGAAGTGAATCTCATTGGCTGAGCTTAGATCAGGTGCCTATGGCCGAACCAATCGCTGCAGCCAATAGGATGGAATATGCTGATTTTGGTCGGCCCTGCATAACATTGCGTCAGCTCCCCCACCCCCCACCCCCACCCTAGCCCAGACATCCGGAGAGAACCAGGGAACTCTTAGCCTCAACAGGGGAGTGAGTAGTGGTTGCCCAAAATGAAAACAGGCTATTGTTACCCACAAAGGGTAAGTACGTGCTGCGCACCGATGCCAGGTGCTAGATCCAAAGTCCCTTCAGCTTGATCTGGGGGAAAAGGTGACAGAAATAAAGGTTGAGAAGAAATGGGATGGGGTGGTGGGAAGACTGGATTTCTGAGACAGAGGCCCAGAGGGAGAGGTGGAGCCAGAATTACTCTACAAGGGAGGGCACCGCTGCCAGGTTGGCATTGCATGATTCTCCACAGATGACACAAACAGCAGGGGACCCCTCAGCCACATCTGATGTGGCCTTTCTAGGGCACTTTTGAGGGAGTCGATGCGCCACCACACCCTGGTACTATTCAGGGCACACAGTTTCTAATTGCCACCCCACGTGAGTCCTGCTAGCCCGAGCTGTCCGAGGACAACTGTGTCCACGTGAACTGAGGAAGCTGAGCTCCACAAGATTGGGAACCAGACCTTGGACACCCATGGGTCCTGCCCCTCATGGCAGGCCCCTTGGCAAGCGGCCGGCAGGCCCGCCTGTACCACACCCTACCCGAGCTTCCAGGCCTTCCTCCTGGGCCCAGGGCTCAAGGCCATCGCAGGGAAGGACCCCAGGAGCAGGGTTTGCTTGGAGTGGACCCAGATAAATGCCAACTGTTCTCACTGTGATAGGAACAGAACTGGATGCTGAGGGCACCAAAAATAACGGGACCGTTATCAGGTACTTGCATGTGGCAAGATCCCAGAGAGATGCCTATGAACCAGTAACTTAATACAGCTGTTGTGACCACAGGGCCGAAGGACCTGGGGTGGCCTTTGCTTTTGTCTCCCTGTTTACCTTGCCTTTTCAGCACCTACTCTGAGCACTTCTCACCACTCCTATCTTTCACAGGACCCACTGCCTGTCCGTGCACTCAAAGCACGAGAAAACTGTTCCTGGCTTATCCTAACACCGGAAGGTTTTGTCTAGACATTTCTCAAAGTAGAGTTCTCTGTTCCACCCAAGTCAGGATCATAAGAATGTTTGCTAACTGCGCAGAGGCAGAGGTTTTGATGCCATCCAGACCTGCTAGATGCTGGTCTCTAGACTAGAAATTGCATTTTGCAAAGTGGAAAGGAGGCTCGAAGAGAGCTTGTGAGCATATCCCAGAACTTCTGTACACATGCTCCAGGGAGCTGGCCCAGACAGGAAAGTCCTGATTCATTAGGCCCTGCCCCCTCAGGCCCTTCTATCAGGCAATTCAAAGTCTCCAGGTCCTGCAGTTACTGATTAACCTCCGGTTTCGAGTAAAGAAACAATAATAAGTGAAGGGACCAACATAAGTAAGCCGAGAAAGAAGTCGGACAGCCCTGGGAGAGAGTGGTGCCTGACGGCAGTTGACAATAGTCACTTGGCAAGAGTGAAAAGGAGGATTGAAGAGTCCAGCACAGGGTCGGAATCCATCCCAGTCCTGGCGAGCATGGCTGACCCTCCCTGTCCACGTCCTAGTACTGAGCAGCTCTGTTTTGCTGGCTCTGCAGCCAGGATGTCCTGCACCGAGGCCCCGCAGCAGCCCCAGCCCGTTGCAGCAGGAGCCACCACCATCGCTTTGGGACCTGCTGGTCATCACCAAGGCTCCACAGAGGGTGACCTGGAATGCCTGGTATGCCGCGAACCCTACAACTATGCCCGGTCACCCAAGCTGCTAAGCTGCCAACACAGCTTCTGCGCTGTCTGCCTGAAACTCCTACTGTGTGTACAGGAAGACACCTGGTCCATCACCTGCCCGCTGTGCCGTAAGATCACTGTGGTCCCGGGGGGCCTCATCTGCAGTCTGCGAGACCAGGAGGCAGTGATGGGACGGCTGGCCGGGCTGTGCGTGGAGGTGCAGCTCTGTCCCCAGGGGCTGCAGCGTTCTGCCACTTCGAGAGTGGGGTACCCCGGCTTGGCTGGCGAAGATGAGCAAGACGCAGTGACTGCCAACCGGGTGGCAGCTCGGCGCCTGGCCGTGCACCTGCTCCTGCTTGTCCTGCTCATCATCCTCATCTTGCCCTTCATCTACCCAGGCATCATCCGGTGGGTGCTGGCCATGATTATCGCCCTGGCCTTGCTCATAGCCACCTTGTTCTGCTGTTACTCGCATAACCAGGGCAGCTGCTGGCCCTGCCCCAGGACTCACTTCTGCAGAGAGCAGAAACACAGCCAGATCGCTTCCATCGCCTGAGAGCCCCAGGACCCTGCAGCCCAGCAGCCTCCCTGCTTCTTGGGCCTCTGACTTTCTCAACCCATAGGGTAAGGGGTGATGAATTCAGCCTGGCTCCTCTGAGACTCCATGCCGGCTGGACTTGCATGCCTGAGCTGGAATGACCTGTCTTGGGTTAAGAACTCCGTGCTTGGGCAACGGGCTGGCACCTGCCCTTGATATGGCACAGCCATATGTGAAGCGTGTAGGGAGGAGGCACAAAGGGCGGACTCCCGTTCCTCTCGCTGTGATGCCCCTGGTTTTTCTGTATATAACTTCAACATATTGTAATATTGACCTTGCGGGACATATACAAATAACACCTCTTTTATAGTCAGTGTGGCTGGTTTTATGTTCTTGACTTGGGCTAGTTTGGTGGCTTCGTGTTGGGGGCAGATTGGGCATATTTTAGCTGTTACAGGTTTTCCCTCCTGGGAAGCACGCTCCCACGCTTTCCCTGACATTGCTCAGGGTGCCCATTCCAACCCCACCCCAGGTCCTGTTGTGGGGGGTCTCCTCCTGGTTCAAATCAGGGTGAGATGGAGAGGAGTTGTGTGAAGGGGTAGAATTTCCATGCTTCAGAGGAGCCCGTATTTAGCAGGCAGAGTTGGGGCGGGTAGAAAGAGGGGTGGACCTGGGAATTGCTCCCAGCGTCTATTCTGTGATCAACAGCTCTAAACCATGAGGAATCTCAGGGTTACAGGGAGCCCCTCACCCCAGCACAAGGAGACCATCCCCTTCTGATACCTCCACACCGAGGAACCAAATCGTTATGGATAGTGCTGTCTTTGTTATTGGATCCCATGCCCCATTTGAACTTTTGTCATAAAGATAAGAGGCCTCATAAATGCAACGGTCCTCACTGATAACTCCACCTTGTCTCCTCACCCTGACAGTCACAGTCATCAGAAAAGCACTGGTGTCTTCTCTTGGGGACCATTCCTGCTTTCTCAAAGAAGAAGGGCATCTGCTGGAGGGCATGACCTCCCTGGGGGCGCCCCCAACACAATCCAGGCTCAGTCAGGGTTAGATGTGGAAGCCCAGGGGAGCAGAGGGTGGGAGATGACAAATGA
The DNA here is from genome assembly GCF_000260255.1 of Octodon degus. Classification (NCBI taxonomy): domain Eukaryota; kingdom Metazoa; phylum Chordata; class Mammalia; order Rodentia; family Octodontidae; genus Octodon; species Octodon degus. The sequence continues at coordinate 5,883,485 of NW_004524668.1, forward strand.
TTGCCTTCCAAGGGCTTCATAGTTAAGGGCTGACTTCAAACCTCAGCGGGTCTCACCATGCACTGTTCTCCCCTTGCAGTGACTTCTTTGTTCATTCCCTTTTCTCCTGGCAAATCTAAGCTACATCCTGGGTACGGTGCATGGTGATGCTACCTTTGCCAGGAGGGACAAGGGAACTCTGCCCGTGGAGCAGGGGCTGAGCCCAGCTCAGTGGTGTGGGTTGCTGAACCTCACAACCTCCCCACTCCTCTGAGCTGCATTTTCCTGGAACAGAGTTAGCCAGATTGCCTTTGTCCTCACAACCCTAAAAGCCCCAGGAGCTGAGGGCAGCAGCAGCCCCAGGACAATAGATGTGGGCCATCCCCTCTGTGGACTCATATGAGGAGAAACTGAAATATACCGATGAAAATTGTCTTTCCTTAAGTCTCAGTGTTTTTTTTATTTTGTTTTGTTTTTTTCTTGCAAGGTGCTTGCCAGGCAACACCAGGTGCTGGGGGCAGGGGAGTAGGTGTGCGTCGACCTGTGCTTTAGTCCAGGCCATTTGGGCCTGAAGGACACCCTGTTCCCCTGGAGGAGCAAACAAAGAGGACTGTCAGCATCTCCTGAGCTCACCTGGGGCATGCAACACTTGAGATGACTGCCAGTGAGGTAGGAAAAGAACATTCCCTCCACCCACTCCTTCAATCCCATTCTAGCAAGATCCCGGATGCTTCACCAAGACTGAAGCCTCCACCAAGGAGGTCTCGGATGCCGATGACATCATCTCTACCCTAATGGTGGGTGGGTGTTGATCCAGTTATCAGTGGTACCCAGCTTTGCCCTAACTGAATGATATGCTTAATCGGATCCTCATAGTGAGTTTATGAAGTAGAGGAGATCATTGTCTCTTTCTTACAGCGGAAGTGACAGGGTCAGAGAGGTGGATTCCTTCCCCTCAGGCTGTAGGGCAAGCAGTGCCAGAACTCCCTCAGGAATTAGCCCAGGGCTCTCCCTATCTCATCATGTGGCCTCTTTTTAGGGCAGCTCCAGAACCAAGAACCTGTACAACATTTGTAAAGCCTCTGGTGGATTCCACAGAGAACAAGAAATAAATTTCAAAAGCCTCTGCAAATGTCAGTGGCCAGGCACTCAGAGAGGGCAGGGAGTTTTAGAACTTGTACTAAAGAAAAGAGCAGAGGATGATAAAAAGATAAATGGCACTCCTGCGGCGTGTCACCATCTCAAGCTGCCCTCCCCACAGCTGGCAGGACACTGGTGTCCCAGTTTTGAGATCCTACCTTTCCTAGCCTAGTCTTTTAATAAGTTCCTCATGGCCCTGAACCTCACCTTGTGAAGGTCAGAAAGGTCCCTGCAAAAGTGAGTTTCCTGGTATCATTCCTGGTACTTAGCATCCCCCAACTAATGTGCTCTGGTGCCTTGGGCAGAGGTGTTCTGACACTGCTGTCCCTACCCCTTTCCAAGCCCAGCTGGTCCCAGGTACCTTCAGGCCTCTTGCAGCAGTAGAACAGAGAATGGCAGAGGTTGGTACCAGTATAGGCTGTCCTGGGAGAATGGGAGTGGAGGGTAAGAGACAGGCAGCACTGCAGAAGGGCATGAGGCCTGGGGTTCCAGGCCAAGCTGTGGGCCAGGGCTGGGAGGAAGTCACAGAACTTCTGTGAGCCTTAGACTGCTGCCTATAAAGTGGGGAGGGCTGTACCCATCTCTGGGGGCCTCCCTGGGGATACCAGTTGTTTCCGGATTAAGATTAATGCCATCATTGACCCCTTGGGGGAATGGATTTCTTGGGGCCTGTTTTGTGTGACAGCCATCAGGGCCCAGCCTCAGTGGTGGGGTAGAGACACTACCTCAGGGTGGGGAGAGAGTGTTATCCCGAGCAGAGCAATTAGGTGCAGTTTGTGCTTCAGTCAAAAGGATGGAAAGGAATTGGGCGTGTGGAGGACAAATTCCATCCCCATGAGATCCATCCCCCACTAAGTGAAGTCAGAAGCAGCTCACCTGGAAGGCCCTGGATTCAACCCCTAGTACTGCAAAAGTAAAAAAAAAAAAAAGTTTCCAACATCTCACGAGCCACTAGGGGGTAGGTAAGAGCACCATGGTTAGGAATCCTCGATCCTAAGGATGTAGAGTAAGAGCAAAGAGACAGAGCAAAGGAAAGACAGGGCTGAGTTCTGGAAAACCCTAGCAGGAATGAGAAGAACAGACTCACGCATCCCTGGGCACTGGAATTGACCTCCTCCCCTACCAAATCGCCTCCTCACAATAATAAAAATCACAATTACCGGCATTATTTGACTACACAATGCAAGGGTTTTGCAAGCCTTGTCACACCCAGACATACTATCAGGTAGGTACTATTATTATCCACAATTCTCAAGCGGGCATAGAGGGGTTAAGTAACTTGGCCAGAATCACACAGTAAGTTGGAGGTAAGGGCAAGAATAAATTGCCGAAATCTAACACCAAAGTCTGAGCTTTGAGCCACTTTGCTGTGCCACCAGGTAGAACATTCTCGGTGCACTGGAAGTCCTTAAAGGATGTGCTTTCTGGCTCTTAAGAGTGAAGAATAGTGTTTGTAAATAGGATATCATGTCTGCATCTTGTACAGCAAATAACCACTAGGAGGAGAGTATGCAATGTATTAATTATTGAAACTGTCCTACCAGTTTGATTTGGAACTGTCTCATGGCTATTTGTTTCTCAACAAAATTATGGGGGAAAAAATGAAGAATAAAGAAGAGCTGCCATCTATCACTGGGGTGCAGCTTCCTGGCTTAGTGGGCCCGGGAGCAGAGGGTTGTGGGTGCCCACGTGTCCCATCCCCCACAGCCACTTCCTTAACTCACGTAATACCCCCAAGTCGGTGGTGGGCCCCTGTTCATCATTAGAACCCTTGTCGAATGACTAAAGGAAGTAATTCAGCCTTTACTAGAACAGGAAGTTCTTTGTGGATGTCAGAGCAGAACATTTCCAAGAACAGAGGCAGGGCTTGCCCATGACGTCCTGAGGTCAGCACAGATCCCAGCTAGCTGGTCCTGTACTTAGGAACCGGATCAACCTGCAGCTGTTCCTAGGAACTCTATCTCCATCTGAGTACCTTTGGCAACAGCCTGGCGTTCTTTGGCTTGATTCAGGTAGAAATTGTGAGTCAGTAAAACGCAGCTCTGCTAGCAGTCGTGATGTCACCACCTAACGATACATAAGAACGGTCCACGTATCTGGCAGCGTGTGCTGGACACCAGAGGTCAACTGCACCAGGAGCCGGTCTTCATTGGCTGCTGGTCTGTGGAGCTCCTTGGTCCTCACAGCTATTGTAACTGGTCACCCAGGTTCTTACGCTTAGTTTTGTTGGCTTGCCACTGACCAAATCAAAAGAGGCCATAGAAGAATGTTGAAATCTAGCTTCTCTGCACATCCTGTCACTTTCTTTTTGGTTGAGGGGAGGAAGTGTTGGTTATATGCTCAGGGGGGTGAAGATATTTGGAGAAATTGCTGGTCCCTACAGGGGGAAAAAAATAAATTTAACTTTTAAAGGTCTACTTTGTGCCAGGAGAGGTGGTGCATACCTCCAATCCCACCACTTGGGAGGCTGAGGCAGGAGGATCAACTTTGAGGCCAGCCTGGGCCACATAGTGAGTTCAAGGTCAATCTGAACTATGCAGGGAAACACTGGGGTGGGGAGAAAGGGGGAGAGAGAGACATGGGGAGAGGTAGAGAGAGAGAGAGGGCTGGATGGAGGGAAGAAGGAGGGAGGGAGGAAAGGAAGGAAGGAAGTTCAACTTGGTAATGGCGGTTACATTATTAGTGTTTCTTGCTTGTTCTTTTGAAAAGCCCACTCAGTCTGCTGTGCCACTCCTAAGAATCTCAAGTAGACTTAAAGGTGAGAGCCACACTACTAAGAAATAAATCACAAACGAGTTTACAGGAGCACTAACAAAAAGTGAGTTTTTCTTTAAACAGGACCTGTGCTGCAGCACAGGTGGTCAGTTCTCAGGAGGAAGCCCCACTAGACTAGCCTGGGAAGGGGCTGGGGAGTGCGGCTTATACAGCACCTACAGGCCAGGTGCCCGGTTAGAGACAGGGCCGAAGCCAGGGAATCTTCTGGAAGGCTTGCTGTGTGTGTTGGGTATGCAAACAAGGAGCCAGATCCCTCTTCTCTTGATTTTAGCTTCCTCCCTTCAAAAAGCCAACCATACTGTCTGAAGTGGAAGGAGTGGAGAAGGGTGCTGTGCTATCTGGCTGCTTTCCTGTTGGGGTTTTGGGGTGGCGTGGACGCTTGATAACCAAGGAGAACCCTGCTGGACAGACAGGAAGGACACTGAACACAAACCATGCCAGTCCTTTGGGAAGCAAAGTTGTGGAAGACCACCTGAGGAGCTCTCCTTGAAAGAGGAGTGACTGTCTCCATCTTGACTGAGCCTGACCCTATTTCCTCGTATGGTTATGTACAGAGCTGACTAGGACTTCCGTTTATCCTTCAGTTGGCCTTAAGCAGTGTGTATTGTTCTAGCTGAGGTGCAGGTGATAGTCTTTGAAGGTGGCCTGCGTGATTCCCTGGTAAACCTGCTGCTCTTTAATGTGAGCCGGGTTGTGACAGGACGGTAGAGCTAATGCTCCGCGGCGCCAGCTGGGATCAAGCCTCGAGATAGAGGCCATGACTTCCTGGGGCTTGAAAGACTACATCAAAGCTGAAGCACCAGACCCCCCAAAATATTAGATGCTATAATGCAGATTACTTTCTCTGCATATCCTCTCTGCATATGGCAGAGGTAAATGCAGGCCACCCACCTAGCTCAGCTCATAGTAGTCACCTACTTCCCACAATTCTCAGTCAATCCTCCTCAAGCCACTCCCCCACTGAATAAAAACCGGGTGAGGCCCTGGGTCACTCTCTGGTTTCCGGAAAGCCATCTTCGTGGTTGGACTTAGGGCCCCTTGGCTCCCCAGTAATTATAAATATGTTTTAGTGTCTTTACTTTTGCCATGGGTTGCACTGGGAGTGGTAGATTGGAATCAACTTGATGGAATTCCAATAATGTAACTTTGGGATTACAAATATTGGCTTCTTGGACCAAAATGAGGACCTGGAAATATCTCCTACACAAAGTGTTGTAGGCAGCTGAATTAGACAGAAATATTCCAGGCAGGGGCTGGGGAAATAGCTTGGCAGTCTAAGCACCTGCCTGGCAAGGTACTACATGCAGTGCAGGCCCCAGAACTGAAACTGGGAAAGGTGGTGCATGCCTGTAATCCCAGCACTGGGAAGCCTGAGACAAGAGGATCACTATGAATCTGAGCTGTGTAGTGAGACCCTGTACTAAATAAATGAAATATTAAAAGAAGAAGAGAGGGGAGAAAGAGGGAGGGAGGGGGAGAGGGAAGAAGAAGGAGGAGGAGGAGAAGGAAGAGGAAGAAGAGGAGGAGAAGGAAGAAGAAGAGGAGGAGAAGGAGGAGGAAGAGGAAGAGGAGGAGGAGGAACAGGAGGAGAAGGAAGAGGAGGAGGAGGAGGAGGAACAGGAGGAGGAAACAAGAGATATTCTAGGCAGACAGGGCTCGGCCCTCAAAGAGCCAATATGGAAGACAAAATACCTCACAACTGTGAGAGACACACTCCCACTGTGGGCCAGAACTTGAGACAGAAGATCAGACAAATGCATACCTCCCTAAAGATAAGCATCCAGGACTGATAGTCTAAATAGGTCTCTATCACCGTAAGGAAGGCAGGAAGAGTCACTAACCCAACCCCCAGGGAAAAGTCCCTGCTTGCTCTGTGACTCACTTCCCCATCTGATCCCGATTTAGTCAATTTTACCTGAGCAATTGTGCTTGCAGTCTTACTGGTTGACCCTAGTTTTGTCCCACCTCAGGCCCACCTAGGGAGTTCCCATGTTTCCCACCTTGTATCCACCTCACCTTGTGGTTTTGCTCTATAAAAATCCCTAGAAAATGCAGGTTCCTTGGCAACCCCCTGGGGTGCCCTTCTGTCCCTCCCTCAGACAGAAGCTTTCTTTCCCTCAATAAATATATTCTGCTCCATTGTTCCTACAATTCATTGTTTTTAGAGAACATGAACTCATCTCAGGTATTTTTCAAGTGGGGAGTTCCTTTCCCCAATAGCACAAGGTGAACAAAGGGAAAAGGGGAGGGACAGACCACTGCTGGCCAAGCCATGTCCCCTCTCCAGCCAGCACAAGAAAAAGGAGAGGCATTTCTCATGTGTCTTTTTTTTTTAAAAAAATTATTTTAGCACAGGGTCTCACTATGCAGATCGCACTAATAGTGATCCTCCTGTTTTCAGCCTCCCAAGCACTGAGATTACAGGCGTGTACCACCACCAGGCCCAGTCTCAATCCATGACATTACAGCAGCAATCGAACTTGGCCCCTGCTCTCTGCCTAAGCAGGTGCTTTAGTCCTCTGAGCTATCAGACCGGCCCCTTATGTGTCTTCTCTTTTATCAAAGTAGTGGGGTGTTGTCTCTGGGGTCAGTAGAGAATTTCCTGAAGAATTCAAAATGCTGGACTGCAGGACCAAACATTCATTTATTCAGCACGGTGGCCAAGCGCGGGGTGAGGCATTCAGTCTCAGGAAGGAACCTTAGGACATGCTGAGCACCTGCTAGGGGTTGAATTGTGTCTCACCAAAAGATGACTCCTTGAAATCCCGATCCCCAGTGCCTCAGAAGGTGACCTTATTTAGAAACGTAATTTTACAGAGGTGATTGAGTTAAAAGAGGGAGTCATTAGGATGGGCTTCTATCCAATATAAATGCTGTTCTTAGGAAAAGGGGAATTTGGGTTCAGGTAGACACGTGGAGAAAGAAAATGGTCTGGTGACCCACAGGGAGATCATCATGTCATGAAGGCAGAGGTCAGGGAGACGGATCTGTAAGCCGAGGAATGCCAGGGTGCCAGAAACCAGGACAGAGGCCCGGGACAGCCTCTCAGCCCCCAGCAGGCACCACCCCGGTGCCAGCTTCATCTCAGACTTCTACTCTCAGGAACTGAGCATGGACCATTTCCATTGGTGACCATGGTCTCTCCTCTGCCAGGCAAGGGTTACATTTCCATTGGTGTGGCCCCTGGTGGTGGCAGTCCTCAGACACCAGCACAGCGCTACCCTGTGCCTGTGTGTTCTCCGTGCTATTAAAATGGATTACTTCACATTAAACTGTAGGACTTGGCCACAACCCAATGAGAGACACACAGCAATGTCACGCTTAACATCAGGCCTGATTGATTTCTCTGACTGGCTCCTGCTTGCTTCTCCCATTTTGTGTACATCTCCCCATCTCCCCCCCCAAAAAAAAAAAATGTTCAGCATCTTCAGATGGAGTGGGAGTCAGAGCCTATGCTCCCCAAATCATTTTTAGTTTTCCTGTTAGGGGTGCTCCAGCGAAGGGGATGTGTGGAGAGATAGCCTGGTGGCCAGTACAGAGCCACGTGCACAGCAAAGGAAGGTGCCTGGACACACGATTCCTACACCAAGAGGCAAACATGAGGGAGGTCACATGGCCTCTGAGAGGCAGAGAGCAGCCTCAGGTCCAGATTTTCAAATTGCCAACCAAAGTGAGGCCTCTCTGTCACTCCTGTCCCACCTATCGGTGAGCATGCCTGTCACACCCTTTAATAACCAATTCTCTATAAGTGCCATAGAATGTATATTAATAAATAATAATATAACTCTCTTTAAATGAGCTAGCTATCCTAACAATTCCAATGGATGGTGCCTCAAGGCAGAACAGGAAAGACTGGAGAAACAGTCCAGCCGAGGTTTAGGAAGCACAAGGCAATTGGGTGGGCCCTGCAACGAGGGGTTGGGCTGGAAATCAGGGAGCATGGGGCATTGTGGCGGAAGGAACAGTGATGGAAGCTAGGAATTCTGTACAAGCAGGCTGAGGGATCTGAAGCTAGGAAGCAACACTCAAGGTAAGCAGCAGAGCTCCCCCAAAGGTACCCCAGCCATCCTCAGCAACAGTGAGGTCCCGGGCTCCTCCAGTGATGAGGAAAGCTGAGTCCCCATCAGGAAAGCCAACAAGACAAGCAGCTCCAGAAGACTGAGCTGTCCACCATCTTCCTCTCAGGAGCCAGAAAGCAATGCTCAAAGTGAGGACCAGAGCTCCCCCCAAATTAAAGGTAACCCTTCTCAGTGACAACAAAGGTCCCGAGCTCCTCCAGCGACAAGAACAGCAAAGTTCATCAGGAAAGCCAGCATGTCAAGCTCCCCAGCAGAACAGCCCAGGAGAAACAGCAGCTTACAACAGCAACAGCTTCTCCACTCAGCCTCCCCAACAGCCTCTCCAGTTCTGCCTCTTAAGCTGCTGGTAACACCCCTCAGGTGGGCCTCCCACACCCAGCACCACACGAGTTCACTTCAGCTGGGTGCAACAAGTTGATCACCAGTTAGAAATCTATTACAGAAAGTAAACAGAACATTTGGGGCAGAGGATGGACCTTTCAGCAGGAAAGCAGGGAAGAGAGCAGGGACTGACGGTGAGGGTTTTGTACGTGCGTGTGTGTGTGTGTGTGTGTGTGTGTGTGCACGCATTCGCATGTGTACCAGATGAGGTCACCTTGATTAGCAATTTGATTAGCCTGGAATCCATTTAGGAGAGCAGTGAAGCACATCTGAGTGGAGCGAGTGAGCCTGACCTTGGAGACTTTACCTGGCTGCTGGTCCCTTGCTCTCCGGGGCTCTTCCTTGTTCTCTCTTCTACCTGTTTTCCAAGAGGTGAACAATTGTCCTCTTCTGTGCCCTTTGGCCATAATGTTCCTACCTCCAAGCCAGCCAACCATGGACAAAAACCTCTGAACCCATGAGCCAATACAAACTTTTCTTTCTTTAAGCGGTCCATTGTTGGGGTGACGGTGGTGAAAGCCGACTAATATAGGAGGTCCAGTGTACACGTGGTAGGCATGACATAGGTGTGCTCAGAGTTCCCTGGTAGCCCAGAAACTCAAACAACACAACAGGAGACCCTTGCTGGCAGACCCTCAGGGGAAGTCTAGATGGGACATTAAACAGATGTGTCTACTAGAAGTAGGTGGAGGTCCAGGGAAGAAAGGGCCTTCTCTGCTTTGCCGTGGATGCCTGGGAAACTCCCTCATCTTTCCCTGCTGGACTCTGATCTCCAGTAGTATCATTCCCTTGTGATGAGGATAGAAAACAAGGTCATATCATACTAACAGTTATATTCATTTGTATAATAATAAATATTTATTGAACACCAACCATAAATCAGACATCGGATTAGGTCCTAGGAATACAAGGGTCAATAAAACACAAGAGCTATGGCCCCACTGGGCTTACACTGGGGCAAAAAATGAAAATGAGGGCTACTTGTTCAACAGTCCTCCCACCTTCTAACTCAAGGCAATAGTAGGAATTTTCAGAACACCAAGAGTGAAAGTCAAGACTCAATTTTGTTTGTGTGGTAATATGTCCAATAGTCCTGCTTTGGGGTCATCCTTGAAAGGACTCTATGCTCACCCACCTTTTTCATGCCCATCACAATGGGGACTATGAGGCCAAAAGGATGTTCTATTTGAGCCTGAATTATGGGTACTAGTACCTCCAAGTTGCTGGTCAAATAGCACCCAGCCCACCTCTAGCCTGCAAGAGGAAGTCTTTTCCCTGTCTCCCAAGGGTGCAGCCGATTCCAGGATCAGTCAAGAGGCAGCTGATGGTGGGAGGCTCCAGTGTGTGAGTTGTATTGCCTGCATTTGCAACTTCGTCATAAGGTACGGAGTGGATAATATGGAATGATAGTAGAGAGAAAAGGAAGAAGGGCAGGGGTCCAGGGCTTCGTTCTATCTCTGAACTCCAAGGAAGTGGAGGATTCTAAATTCAAGGCTAGACTTCCTGGTGGTTTTGAAAGTGTATCTGTTGAGGGCCGGGGAGATGGCTCAGTGGCATAAGCACTTCCCTGGCAAGCTCAAGGGCCTGAGTTCAATCCCTGGTTCCTTATAGAAAGAAGAAAGAAAGAAAGAAAGAAAGAAAGAAAGAAAGAAAGAAAGAAAGAAAGAAAGAGAAAGAAAGAAAGAAAGTGTATCTGTGGGGGAGAGAGGTTAGGACATTTTTTATTGATTAGTTTAAACTCTGTGTGTCTGTGAGTGTTAGGGCTGGGCTACTCCAGCCCACTAGGGTCTGAGCCAATCTCCTCTGCCAGATCTTTGCTTTCCCAGCCTCCTTTGCAACCAGGAGGGTCACATGATCTCCTTTGTTTGTTTTGGTTTTTCTTGAGACAGGGTCTCATGTAGCCATGTCTGGCCTGAACTTGCCTCAGCCTCCCAAGTACTGGAATTATAGGTGTGCACCATCATGGTCAGCTTGT
>NW_004524668.1:5895130-5896226 GCF_000260255.1 Octodon degus
ATCATCACTGGGAAAACCACTGGCCTATGCTTCCGTCAGCGGCCATACACCAATACCGGTTTCTCACTCTCAGCCAAGGCTCCAGAGTTATCCGTGATGCTAAGGTTAAGGCAAATGGAGTGAAACATAGAGGAGTCTTAGGTAAGAACTCTCTCCCACCTTTCTGTCAGCCTAAAATCCTTGCAAAAGACAAAGTTCACTAAATAATGTAATGATTAAATCCCCACTTGAGATGACTGAAGGCTCTGAGCAAAGTCCTGCTTGCCCTGAGCTGAGAAGAAACATGGGTGGCAGGCTCAAGGTCCCGTAGCACGAAGCAGCGGTAGCCCCAGCAGATGGAGGGCTGAGGGAAATCGCTCTCTCGCTGCGCAGCCGGAGGTGACGCGTGGCCCGAGGTGACGCGATGCATGCTCACGTACCAGGGAGGTCTCACATCAGCAAGCATTGGACAGGGGACAATGCAAAGTGCTCTGTGATAATAAGCAGGAGGCGAGCACCATCCGCATCTCTGTGTAAGAGAAAAGGCAAGGAGCCCCAAAATACTACCTAGTGCACAAAAAAGACAGTGAAAAAAAATCTTCACTCAAATAGCTTCATTCCCTACCTGGCTCTGCCAATTCCAAAGAACAATCCAGTTAACAAAAAGTAGTTCAAAAAGATGTCTTGGGTACACACACAAGGGGTTGTTCAGCATTATAACAGCCTTGCTAATCCCATACCATCCGGGTTCTCCCGCACCCGTGCCCTCCTCCATGCAAGGGCTCAGACCTTCCCCAGAGGAGCCCCATTTGGGTTTCTGAGTGTGATTAGGAAAGAAGTGACCATAAATGGCCTTCAGGGCTGTTCATCTCAAGTTCAGCACATTCAACAAATATCCAGGCCAAGCCAGCCCCCAGGACAGACATGAATAGGACATAGCGAAGCAGAGTCTCCCTTTGATGACCCATAATCTGTGACTCATCTAAATATCTTTGCCTCTGCATGGATATTTTGGCCTATGGGAGGGCAGGATAGCAGGATCAGCCAGGCCTGAGTTCAAACCCTGATTTTGCCACCTCATAGCTCAGCAAACCCATCCAAATTATTCAACCTCTCT
>NW_004524668.1:5897740-5898677 GCF_000260255.1 Octodon degus
CGCCCGCCCGCGCCGCCCGCCCCGCACCCTGGCCCTTTGCCCCGCGCCCTCGTGGGCCCCGATGCACACGCCGCGGCTGCGCGCGCTCCGGGACGCTCGCTGCACGGCGCCAAACTGTCGGGTGGGGGCTGCTTTGCTTTCCGAGCCGGAAGTGCCCTAAGAAATCATGCAGGGCGGCACAGGGGGAAACTGAGGCCGGGCAGAGCACGCGGGCGTCCCTGGCCTTCTTGCCCCAGGGCTTATCCTGCTCTTTGATGAATGAGGGAGCTGGCCCGGGCCTCGGGGAGAAGAGCCTTTCCCAAGGTCACGAAGGGTTATGAGACTCTCCCCAGCCCCTTGTGCCCCCTCCCTGGGCGCACCGGTAGCGAGGACTGCAGGGACCTCCACCCCTGCCTCTGCATCCCCCTGGCGCACAGCAGGCTCTAAACTCAGTCTTAGAGGATTTGGGGAGCAGGAGAAATCCCAGCCCTCTCCCTGTTATGGGGGCGAGGCTTCAGGGCTGCCACTTTGGAATGGATTTTACAGCTGGGTAAACTGAGGCAGGGAACGAGGAGGTGAATTCCCCAAGGGTGCATGGCTAGGATGGAGAAGAGGGCAAGAACGCAGGTCGCTGGGCATCAGAGCCTGGTCTAATGTGAGGCACAGAGTTGGCCCTTACAATGTCACCCTGCAAGTTAGCAGAGCTGAATCCGGTGTTAGTCCAGGTTCCAAGCTACTGCCCATCCCCGAGTGGGAAGGAAGGCTCTCCTTTTTCTTTCTAATTTAGCGTTCATTACACTGAAGAAATTATAAAGCCCTCTTTAAGCTTCAAAGCATCCATTCATTCATTTGCCAGCTATTTAGTGAGCACCTACGGTGGGCCTGTCGGTGTGCCGCTTAGGCACTGAGGCAACAGCAGTGACTAGAATGAGCCCTGTCCTCCTCAGGCGTAGACTGC
>NW_004524668.1:5899127-5919224 GCF_000260255.1 Octodon degus
AAGAGCATAGCCTGTATCAGAGGCCTTGCTACACCAGGTGTAAGCTGGGGTATAATTCCTTTATTTTCTTTCACAACTCCTGCTTTGGCGCCAGAGATGCCAGACCCTTGTGCGCGTTACCACTGAGCTACCACAGTGTATTTCTTTAGTGGCCCTGGCGACTTGATAACCTGTTTCTGCTCCCAGCAAAGAAACATTAGAGGCAGAGATGGGGGGGCGGAGTTTCGAGAAAGGAGGCTGAGGCTCCCTCCTGGCCCCAGAAACGCGGCACGCACCTCACGGTCAGCATTTCAGCTTTTCCAGCCCTACAGCCTCAGCGGAGTTAGATGCGTGGGCTCACCCCCTAGCTGGGTGACTTCCTAACTGCCTGCTGGTCTTTCTGACCTCTGGATGGCCTCAGTCTCTTCATTTGTAAATTTCCTGTCCCTGAGGCTCTCATTTGTAAAGTACCTGTCTGAAGGTTGGCTGAGGATCAAAGGCACCGAAGCCACCAAGGGTACCTGGCAGTATCTGGCGCTCTGGGAGCATTTTGGTCCTCCAAACCTCGGCCCCAGGGGTGGTTGGGTGAGCGCAGTAGACTGATTAGGTTGTCACGGGTCTCCATGAAGGTTGGGGCCTGGAGAGTTTTCTTCTTATCAACCTGAAACTGTCTCTCCCTACATGGATTCCGTGAACAGCCAGGGGACTCACAGATCCGGGACCTGTGCAAGGTCACTGGGTTTATTCTTGAGGCTCCTCCTGTGCCCTAAGTATTTTGTAAATACTGAGACAGTTATAAACTGAGCTGCAGGTGAGGATTGTGTGTGCAGGGGGCGGGCTTTGCTTCCTTGAATTTGTTACAGGGAAGAAAAGGGCTGGACGGGGGAGGATTCCGACCCACTTTTCACATAGCTGCCCCCTCTTGGCAGCTGGGCCAATCCAGCTGTACCTCTCTCGGCCTACAGTCCTGTGTGGCTCCCCATTTTCTTAGAGTGATGAACAAATCTCTGGGAAGTGGACCTCAAGACCCTGCCCCTACAGCTGGCCCGGGCCTCCAGCCCATTTCAGGACACTGTCGATAGTCCCCTGCTCAGCTATGCTACTCCACCTCCTTGGGACCTCGGTGGGTATCATTTGTATCATTCCCCCTCCCTCCTTTTGATACCTCCTCATTCCTCAGATGTCAGCCCAACCCAGATTTGCATTCCTCACAGCACAGGCCACAAGTCCATGGGTCTGTAGGTTAGAGGTTAACCCCCGGTGGAATTATACCCTCACTCGTGGCTGGGATTTGTTTGTTTGTTTTTGGTGCTAGGATCTGATCCCAAGGTCTCTCTCCCTAGGCTCAGCAAGTATTCTACCCGGCCTCCTTGCTGGGACTAGGTGTGCCCTGAACACCAGCCCGTGACTTCTAGGACCAGCTCTGAGTTTGCTTTGTAGATGCTTGGTAATGAAATCTACCTGCAGGAAATACCTCTTGAGTAAATTGGGGTGTCATTTATATAAAGCGCTATTGGGCCAGCGAGATAGCTCAGCAGACCAAAGCACCTACCTCGGCAAGTGCTGCAACCACAGTTTGATCCCTGGCACCACATGCTGCACTAGCCCCCCCACCCCCACCCCCGTGGGCTGAGCTGGCCAGAGTCCCAGCACAAGCTTGTAATCCCAGAGCTGGGGAGGCTGAAAGCTGGAGGATCACCATGAGTCCACGCTGCATAGTGAGACCCTGCAGCAACCAAATACATTTTTTAAAAAAGCTCTATTATCCCTCAGAAATACATACTGAAGTCCTTTCCTCTGAATTGTGGACATAAGTATTGGTTCATTCATTCATTCATTCATTCATTCATTCATTCATTCATTCATCACACATCTGCTCTAGCAGGTACTCTCCTGGGTGTCTAAGGACACTACAGCCCCTGCCTTCATGGTGCTTTCTGTAGTAAGGGAAATCGACCATTGCCAGGCAGTGCTGGGACCAGTTTGATAAAGTTGATGAATTGACAGGCTGGGGAGGGAAAAGGGAGGAGCGAGAGGGCTGTTGAGATCTGAGTAATAGCCAGAGCTCTGATGGAGAAGCCCTGTGCCCACCCTCACCCTGACCCTCTGGTCGGGGGAACCGGCACATAAGCCGCTGGCCATTATGCCAGGAAGGGAGGTGGCCCAGGGGCACCTGTGGGGCTTCAGAGGCTGCAGATCACATATTAGTTTGGCAAACCCAGAAACCCATGTGCTCATTTATAACCCCATTAGTGAAATACAGGAGAACTTTGGGTTTGAAGATACACTGGCCTGGTGTGACTGCTGCTTGCCAGCTGTGCGACCTCCATTTCTATGGGCCTCAGTTTTCTCATCAATAAAATGGCAACAGTGACACTCTCTTCCTCTTAAAGCTGTGGTGGGGCTGAAAGGAGAGGATGGGCCTAGGTCCCAGGATACTTAATGGCCTTTTTAGCAAATAGCACTTTTGAAAGGGGATACTTTGGGCCATGGGGACCCAAGCCAGGAGAATAGCATGAGCCGAGGCCCAGTGGAGATCCCTGTGTGCCCTGAAAGCAGTGGGGTTTGCTTCAGCCGAGGCCTGGTTGGGAGGGGAGGAAAGGAAAGTAGAAAGGTTGGCTGGGCCCATGGGGCAGTAGTTGCAGCCGCTAAGAAGAGGGGTGTGAGCCTCTGGGCAGATGGGAGCTGGTGGGATTCATCAACTTTGGTGGCTTATAAATTGTATTTGAAGGGGGCCACCTCAGGGTGGAAGCGTGACCCAGAAGAAGTGAAGCAGCTTCAGCGTTAAGGTGGCTGCCTCAGATGAAGACCCAGGTGCAAATTAAAGTACTGTGTCGTCGTTCTAGTGACCTCGACCCGGACTTCACCAGGGCTTCCTGTCCCCGCCTGTACAACAGGGATAGGAAAGGATCAATGCAGAGCAAGACCATGGTGTGTGAAAGCGCGTACCATCACGCATGGGTAACAACATAGGAAAAAAAATTAACATGTATGAAATACATTCATACAATTTACCACCTTAATTTTGTGCACAGGGTCTCTAATGTCAGTGTATTACATCATGGGACAGCAGACCTCAGAACATTTCCACTTGTACTTCCGAAACCCACTGCACAACAGCACCCCACCCCCACTGCCCTCCCCCAGGTCCTGGGAACCACTGTTCACCTTTCTGTCCCTGAGATTTTGATTACTCCAGGGGTCTCTTATGAGTGTGGTAATGGTGCTTCCCCTCCCCTCCCTGTGCTGGCCTGTTTCACAGTGTCTTCAGGGTTCCTTCCCTTCACGTGTCCCACTGTCCTCCTCTGTAAGGTCCATCAGGGTTCTACTGTGGGTCTCTTGGGCCTGCTGTTGATCCTTTCATTCAGCTCTCGGCTATGGTGAATACTGCTGTGGACCTGGGTGTAATATCTATGTGACCCCCTCATTTCAGTTGCAGAACTGGGTCATTTAGTGGCATAATTTGAAGGCGGAGTTAGAGGGCTCCCCTTGTATCTCCTATTGCCCACCAGGGTCAGAAAAGACCCTTGGGCCCCAAAGAATGGTTTGAAAACTCATGGGTCACTGGGTGCTGTGGCTCACACCTGTAATCTCAGCTACTTGAGGAAGCTGGAAATTTGAGCCCAGCCTGAACAACTTACTGAGACATCTCAAAATGCAAAATAAAAAGAGCAAGGGGTGTAGCTTAGTGATAGAGCAGCCCTGGGCTCCATCCTTGGTAGTGAAGGAAAAAAGAAAACTTGTGGGTCAAATGAAACATTACCAAGTCCTCCACTTTTCCTCTTCTTCCCAGGCAGATTTGCTTCTTGGATTCTTTCCCAGTTATTGAAAGTGGAGGGCCGTGGAGATGGCTCAGTAGAGTAAGCGCTTGCCTGGCAAGTGCAAGGGCCTAAATTCAATCCCTGGTTCCTCAAAAAAAAAAAAGAAAGAAAGAAAGAAAAAGTGGAAGCCACTATTCATTCAGTCTGCCTGCTTAGGCAAAGGCAGTCAGACTCAGGATACAGTGGTTCGATCCGCAGATCCTCATGACTTACCAGACCTGCCCTTAAGGCACCCTGAGCCAACTTAAAAAAAAAAAAGTCCTTTTGAACTTTTGGGGGCCTGCCCATTAGCTCAGTTGTTTAAGTGCCTGCTTAAGCAAAAGCGGTCGGTCTCAGGTCACTGTGGTTCAATCCCCAGATCCTCAAAAAAAGAAAATAATCCTTCATTCAGTCAGCACATGTTCATAAGTGTGCCCTGCACTGGCAGGGTGGCAGACACGATGAACAAGACGCATAAAGCAGGACGTGACGGGCGCTGCGGGGAAGAGGGGACAGGAGACTTCGACTCCAGAGAGGCTGTGATTTAAGCAAAGACAGAAAGGAGATGGGAGAGTTGGGCTTATGGTGGGGAGGGGGCATTCGGCAGAGGGAACAGCCAGTGAGGGGGCTGTGGTTTCGCAGAGCCAAGTGAGGTCATTGAACAGCAGGGATAGTGCAGCTGGAACAGAATGAGCGAGGGGGAGAGAAGAGAGGGGGAGAGAGCCCCATGGCCTTTGGAAGGAGCCTGGCGAGGTGCGGCAAGTCCTAGGAGGGTTTAGAACAGAGATGGGCACAAGCTGTTTGAGGCGGCACTGTCTTGGTACAGTGTGGTGAGTGGCAGGGTGAGAGCAGATGGAATCAGGGTGCTGGTGAAGAGCCCCTTTGCTGTGACCCTTGTGAGAGGCCAGTGGCTTGTGCCAGGATGCCAGTGGGAAGGAAGGGAGGGAGGGAGACAGCAACAGTAAATGCAGATGCCCATCGTGGGGCCTGCGTATCTGCCTGGTGGCAGCGGACTGTCACGCCACGCAGTCCTGCCTTCCTATACATCTCCTTCCGGGCCAACCTCTTTTTTTTTTTTTTCCTTCTGGTGTGATTGTCACATATGATTGGCAGAATCGTCTGATCTCTTCCTTGCTGCAACTGTTGTCATGGCGACCTCCTGAGATGCCATATTTCCTTCTGGCTTCCAGTCTGATGAGGAGATAGAGATATAGAAGGAACAGGGTTCTCTCCTAAATGCCCGGGGAGGGGGAGGCAGGTGGGAGAGATGGCAAGGCAGAAGCATCTCAAGATTATCCATACACGTGTGCATGTGTGCGTGCTGTGTGTGTGTGTGTGTGTGCGCGTGCGCACACATGCACGCACATGTTTCTTTTTCAACTTTAATCTTTAGCATCCAGCCTTAAGACAGTGCTGTAGCTCTGTGTGTTGGAAAGCACATTTTTAGCTAAATACTGTCCCATCTTGGGTCAGAGCAATTTGTCTTCAGCATTCCCAAGGTGCTGTCGCTATTTCTCTATTAATTATTTGATTACACTGCAGAATTGTATAAAAATTCCATTGTGGCCAGAAAGAGGCAAGAAAGAAACATTTTCTCTCTCTCTCTCTCTCTCTCTCTCCCCCCCCATCCTTCATCAGATTTGGCCTTGACCTTCACTGACTGCTCCAAAGGAGAGGAGAGGCCACAGCTGGAAAAACAAAAGTCCTTTCTTGCCTGTGACCTCATAAAGGCCTGACTTATGCAGTTTTTAAGACAATTTAAAGGATGTTCAAGGTGACACTGACCATACTTGATTTCCTCCTCTTTTTGCTGGTGTTGGAATTTTGTACCACTAAAGAAGAAACCCCCCCCCCAAAAAAAAAAGAAGAAGAAACCCCACTGCCAGGCATGGTAGTGCACACGCCTATAATCCCAGCACTGAGGAGGCTGAGGCAGGAGGATTGCTGAGAGTTCAATGTGACCCCCTCATTTCAGTTGCAGAACTGGGTCATTTAGTGGCATAATTTGAAGGCGGAGTTAGAGGGCTCCCCTTGTATCTCCTGTTGCCCACCAGGGTCAGAAAAGACCCTCAGGCCCCAAAGAATGTGCTGTGTGTGTGTGTGTGTGTGTGTGTGTGCGTGTGTGCGCATGCACTCTGTAGCATGGGCTACAGAGTGAGTTCAAGGTCAGCCTGGGCTGCATAACAAGATCCTGTCTCAAAAGAGAGAGAGAGAGAGAGAGAGAGAGAGAGAGAGAGAGAGAGAGAGACCATTCCTTTGCTTGTAGTATCCATCAGTGAATCTTCCCTGAACACTTACCAAGGAGCCCCCCCGTCTAACAGAGTGACTCAGTCATCAGTTTCTTTGGTGACAGTGTAGCTAGCTGGTCAGACACAAGACGTCGTCACAGAGCCACAGAGTGAGGTCCCATCCCATAATAACCCTGTGCACCCTGAGTGAGGGCCGTGTGGTCCAGCTGCAGTGTGGGTGCTCTTACTGTGTACACGGTTTCCCTGGAAGCTGGTCCTCTTTCTTAGAACTCCTTGGTGTCATCCCAGCATCTTGATAGGGACAAGACCTTCAGCAGGGTCTCAGTATCTGAGTGCGACGTCTGTCATTGGTGAACTTCTGTCCCCAGGACCTGATGACCCAGACCTGGGCATATGAGATGACCCCAGGGCACAGAGGAGCTGTTAGCTGACCAGCAGGGGCTTGTTCTTGTCATAAGCACCCAGCATTCTCACTGAGATTCCATGTGGCAGCTCAGACACACTTGAGAATCTCAACGTAACTTGGGGTTGCATCTTCACCCTGAATCACATCAAAGGCTAAGTGTCCCTTGGGACCGGTGTACACAGCTCATGTGGCACCTTGCCACCCCACAGCTGCCACCACACTGCCTTAGTTAGTGGGGGGGGGGCAGGATGACCTCAGTCCTTGGAGTTGGAATGATCCATTCAGTCCCCCCATTGTGAGTGGCTGAAGATTGCCTCTGTCACGCCAACCCCTGTCATCTCGTTATTAATAAGGCCGGGTGAACGGGACTTACCCATCCCCTCCGCCCCTCTGGCTTGGCTGGGACATCTGGGCAAGAGCTTTCTAAGGTCAAACATTCCTCTTACAGAGAGCACCAAGCAGAATTCTTGCTTTGTGATACTGGGGATTAAATCCAGGACCTTTGAACCCATCTATGTCTCCAGTCCCTTTTCTTTTTTAACTATTGTTTTTATTTTTTTGGTTTTTGGTTTGATAGTTTTGTTTGTTGTAATGCAAGGGCTCGAACCCAGGGCTTTGTGCGTGCGAGGCGAGTGCTCCACCACTGAACCACGTCTTCTATCTTTTTATTTTTGAAATAGGGTCTCGCTGAGTTTCTGAGTTACCCAGGGTGGGCTTGAATTTACAGTCCTTCTGCTTCAGCCTCCCAGAGTGCTGGGCCTGCAGGCATGTGCTATATTGCCTAGCTTCAGAATTGTTACTAACTCAAGTTTTTTGCTTTTCATTAGGAAACAATCAATCATCTCATGACTCCTCCAAAAACTAAAAATATAGAAAAATAAAACAACCCAATCATCTCTAGTTCCTCAGCCCTGCCACCAAGGGACAGTGATCACGAACATTTTAACGTGTTTCCTTCTGCTCTTTTTGATCTGAAGATTTTTTTTTTTTTTTTTTTTTTTTTTTGTGGTACCAGGGATTGAACTCAGGACCTTGCGCTCACCAGGCAGGTGTTTATTCTAGTGAGCTATCTCCCCGGCCACATGCAGAACTTTTTTTTTTTTTTTTTTCAGAACCAGGGATTGAACTTAGGCCCTTGTGTTTGCCAGGCAAGCGCTTATCCCACTGAGCCATCTCCCCAGCCCCCATGCAAAGCTTTAAAAAAAATAATAACACATTGCAGTATATTATACATTCAATGGTATGCTGGCAGACTACTTCTATAGGAAGGAAAAAATCCCTGATTTGTAGCATTTACCGTTCCTGTGATATAAATATCCCACGTTTCTACTCTGTCGATTTCACATCACTGGCATGGCTGAACACAGAGCTGGGAAGAAGAGATGTACAAGACTGATTCTCAGAAGCCAGCGTGGGCCAGCTCCTGCGTGCCATATCATAATTTTAAATCATATCTCTTTTTTTCTGATCTTAAAATCAATACTTAGTCATGATTGAGAAGTCATGGAACACAAACACATAAAGAAACTGCTAACATCTTACAGAATCCAAGGTCGCTCCCTCTTAGACTCAGCCAGGGTCAGCCCCCGGATGTATATGTCCCAGTTCTTTCTCCATGAATAGAAACCTCTGTGGAGAACTTTTGGAGTCTAAAAACAACACATATTTGTGCAAAAAAAAAAAAAAGCGTGGGACATGCAGAAATGTCTCTACATCTTTGCAATATGATTGGCCCCGTGGTTCACATAGCCTCATTTTTAGGCAGAGTACATTCTCTTACCTAAAAAGAGGAAGGTGACATGCAGGGGCAGGACATTATCCTGATGATTTATGGAAGGTCTTACTGAGGCTGAAAGAGGCAAACAATAATATTCCCGTTTCCTGGCATTAAACCAGTGGCAGGAAGATGAAGATGAAATTCTTTGAAGTCTTGGGGGACCCTAGTTGAGGGCCCTGGACCATCCTTGGAAATTCTAGATCCATTCCTTTTCCCCGTGTGGGACCCTCATGGAGTATAAGAGCGTATGCCTGCAGCAAAGGGAGAGCCAGGGAAGGTAGCGCTTGGTTAAGCCTAAAAAAGTTATTTCCTTCCTTCCCCTAAGCAGCATTTTCTGAGCACCCATCTGGCGGGCATGTGGTTGTACACCACAGTAAGATGTGGTGGAGACATGTGCCTAACTCCTGTGCCCAGGCTAAGCCTGCAGTAAGAGGCAGTGACCACAATTCGGGGTCCAAAGAGTTGCCTCCGGAATACTAAAGGAGCCAACCCAAGACAAGTCCCAGAGCTCTGTCTTGTATGTAAAGGAAACTGCTGTCACCCGCAGGGACAAAGGCCTAGGGAGTGAGAGTGCCTGCTCCTGGGCTAACTGGCTCCCTCTCTCTATAGGAATCCTGCAGGTGCCACCCTATGGACCCAAGGGCTGGTTTTTCTGGTTTGCTCCCCCAGGGCGATTTGCATAATTCTTTGAAGAACCCAACAGCAGCTGAATAACCTGTTTTCAGATTTAGAGAGAAGGGAGCTCCACAGTGGTTTCTCCAAATCTGGGTGAGTATAAGGTTTCTTTCTCTTCACACCCCAATCGTTATTTTTTAAAATGCCTTATTTTAGAGCTTATGCATCTGTTGTCTGTTTCTGTCACTCACTCGCAGCCTCCGCGAGAGGTTTCACTATCTGCCTGTCTTGTCATAGTCACTGCTGTGTCCCCAACGTGTAGTATGGCCCCTGGCACCCAGAAGGCTCCAGTACGTTGCTTACTAAATTAATAACTGCTTTAACTTGTGGTGTGAATGAATACTTGCTTATGATTTACTCGGGACTTTGAAATTCTATACAGATATCCTACTTATTTTTAAACTTTATGTTCAAATAATTTAGACGCACAGGAAGTTATAGAAACTGTACAAAGCAGTCTTTCCACTCCCTGTACAGCCATCAGCTTTATAGATGAGAAATGCCTTCTCTGGACTCCTCAGCCCTTCGTGGGTAAACCTGGATCCCTTCCCCCCAAACCTGAGTCTTCCTGTCCCACCCATGCCCACCCACTGTCCATGCCCAGCTACACCTGTTTTTGCTTTTTCAAAGCGTTGTCTCTTTTGTCTCTGGGTCTCAGCGTGTGCTGCCCTTCTACCCTGTGCCTGTCTGATTCCCTGGCCATCTCCTGCCAGGAGTCAATTTGGGGCTCCGTCTCCCCTCTTACCGCCCCTCCATCACAGTATTTAGCCCACTCATTTGCCATCGTTCACTTGCTTGCCTATTCCTCTGCCTCCCCTACTGCTTCTGTTGCTGCTCCCTGACTTCCATCTACCCACCCACCCACCTCTCTACCCACCCACCCAGCTGCCCACCCACCCATCCATCCATTCACCCATCCATCCACCCATTCATCCACTGATCCACCCACCCATCCATCCATCCATCTACCCACCCACCCATCCATTCATCCACCCACCCATCCATCCATCTATCCACCTATCCATCCAGCAACCCACCCACCTTTCTTTCTTTTTTTTGTTTCCCCAAGGGGGTGCACCATTCCTGGAGGTACTGCAATACCAGGTCAATGCGTGGAGTGGGCAGAGCAAGCTCCTATTCCATCTCCCAGCTCCAAAAATCCATTTAATATATTGTCCTCGGATAGAAGACGTATCAGATATTAAACTGATAAGAACAGATACTACACTTAATCTTAGCCAAAAGGCCGAGAAGCAATCCACCCACCTTTCCATCCATCCATCCATCCATCCATCATCCACCCACTCATCCATCCATCCATCCACCCACTCATCCATCCATCCAACCATCCATCCATCCTGCACCTCTACTGCAATAACACCTTTCAGCTGCAGACATTAGTCACCCTTCCCTCCCCCTCACTCTGCATCCCTTCACCCCACCCAGTTACTCTTCCCCCTCACCACCTCCTTGTCAAATGTTTCCTTGCTTATTTAGTAGACTGTTAAGAGTTTAGATCCAGCAGCCAGACCTGAGCTCAAATCTTACTGATTCTGTGACTTTGACCAAGTTCCTGAAATTGCTGTTTCCCTATGTATTGGTGTATTGGTGCTCCTCTCCTGCTGGAACAGAGGCCTCTGGAGAGTAGGGAGTTTGTCATTGTTGTCCCCTGATCTGCTCCAGGGCCCAGAATGAGGCCTCCCAGGTCATAAACCATCCTCATCCTCCAGCAAGTATCTGCCAAATGCCTGAGCAGAAAGTAAGAACTTCTGGGGGGCCACTCCAGAGTTTATATGCTGTTTGTAAACATCATTTTAGTTAGGAAGAAGTGATATAAAAACAGAACAAGGTGCTTCCATAGGGGAGCAAGGTGGTCAGGGAAGGGTTCTCAGAGGAAGTGACTTTCAGGCCAGATTTGAAGTCGGGGAAGAGCTTTCGCGGTATGGGGAAAAGGCGGTGCAAAGGCTCGGAGGAGAGGACCAGGCTTCCTAAGAGCAGAAACACAACCATTATAGCTGGGGTGTAGTGACCAGGACAGGGGCAGAGTGTGCAAGCAGGGGTCAGGTGGAGCAGGACTCTGTGGACCATCTGCAGGTATTCGGGTCTGTCATAAGTGGGAAGGAGCAAGAGACAAAATGGGTGTATTTGACAAGAAGACCACTCCACGCTGCTGCATAGAGAATTCATGATAGGGGATTGAGGGTGTGTTGTCTGGAATGAATGAATGGCTTTATGAATGAATAAATGAATGAATGAATGACTTTGTGAATGAAAGTGAGCGTGTGAGTTTGGCCTGAGCTGAGCTTCTGTTTGCTCAGCACATCCCGCCCTCCCATGTGGAGCTGTGTCAGCCAGCTCCTGCTTTTCTGATCAGGCCACTTATTCTTGAACTAAGAATGACCTGCAGCTCCCCAGATACCAGCCCTAAAATACCATCTCTAGCTCCTCTGGGTAACGGGCCACAGTTGCAATTAGGCAGTCTCCAAATGGCGCATGGAGTTGATTAAATAGAGTGGAAACTGCCAGGCCAGTTGGCATCACGGCCGGCATTGCCCTGACCACTAGCCTGAGAACACGCTTTGGGCTGTCCGCCTTTCTCTGCCACTGTGGTACAGGCTGCACCTCTGAGCCCAGGAAATCCACTCCAAGTCTGGAACTTGAGCTCCTGGAGTAAGCTTTAGAGGTCAGTCTTGCTGGGTTACTTTGGGCAGTTATAGTCTCTTGGGGCCTCAGTTTCTCTGCCTGAAACAAGAGAAGGAAGATCTCTATGCTGGCACAGAGGAGGGAACTCAAGGGTCGAAGCCGGAAGTCCTCAATTACTGCGTAACTTTGGGAACTCTGGGCCACTCTGAGCCTGTGCCTCATCTCTAGGAGGGAATCATAACCACTCATGCCCAATTTAACCTTGCATAGGAGTTGTGCAGATTGCTTTCTTCACCAAAACTAATGAGAAATTAGTTGTCAATCAACTTAAATAATTGCTTGGCCCATCTAGGATTTTGAGGACAGAATTCTCATCAACTAGATGTGAATATGTGGACCAAGAGTGGGGTGGAGTGTGGGTATTGGAACAGGAAGCACTCAGCAATGTGACAGCTTTTACAATACAGCCAAGGGCTGTGGAGGTAGTTTATCAGTCTAAGCATCTGCCCAGGCGAGCACAAGGACCCAGGTTTGATCCCCGGTACCACATGCTGTGTGGGCCCCGCCTCAGGCGCACCAAGCTGACCATCAAGTCTGGGCACGCCTGTAATCCCAGTGCTGGGGAGGCTGAGACAGGAGGTTTACTATGAGTCAAGCTGTGTAGTGAGACCCTGTACCAAATACAGGAAATTAAAAAAATGAAATACAGCCAAGAGCTCTGGCTTTGGGCTCTGTCAGTCTGCCACTTACTGGGGGATGACCCTCATTACTCCCTCAGAGCCAGCTTCCTGCTTTGCCTGCGTAACACTATGGCCCTTCTGGCCTCACAAAGTCACCAGAGACACTGTGCATTACTCTCCCAGCCCCCTCCCATCCCAGGCACCCAACGACACCAGTATCTTACTGTCTGTATTGTTTCTGATTACACCCTGTGCTATGTGCCAGGTAGCAGCTTCAAATCTCACTTATTGGTGGATCCCTTCATGCATTGCCTTCTTCACCAAATGTACATAACGCACGCCATGCCTTGCTCTGCCGGGCTGCTTCGTGGCTCTTGCAGGCAGCTGGGTACCATCCTACTTGTAGGCTGCTAAGCACAGAGAGGCTGGGTCACCCAGGGCCCCTGTTGGTAGGTGGAGGTGTCGGGATCCACACCCAGGTCACTCTGGTGTCCTCGACCCCTCTCTCCTCGAAGCTGAATCTCCTTCCTGGATTTGCCCCGTGGCCAGTGCCAGGGTCCTCCTGCCTCATGAATGCCTGGCTCAGCTTGGCTTATACCCTCTCCTCCTGTGGCCTTGGGAAGGAAGGAAAGAAGGGAGGGAGGAAGAAAGGAAGACCCTCACTCTTTCTCCCTTCATTCATTGAGGTATAACATACACACAGAGCACAAATCTTAAGTCCAGAGCCTGTTAAATCTATTGACAATCCTGTCAGCACCAGCCAGAACCAGAGAGCACCACCTAGAAGCCTCAGCATGCCCCTTCAGGGCCAGTGCTTTGCTACAAGTGACCTTTTCTGATGTCTGTCACCACGCACTGGTTTTACATGCTCTTCCACTCCGTAGGAACAGAATCTGCTTACTGTATTGTCTGTAAGATGCATTCATGTTGCTGTGGTTATGCATTCTTTGTCCTTACTATATAATACTCCATGGCACAAATATGATTCTAGTTCATTCAGTCCTCTGGGAATGGACATGGGGGTTGTTTCCAGCTTGGAACCTTAGTCTTCCCCCAGTATCCTGAGATTGGTTGTAGGGCCACTCACAGGTACACAAATCCGCCCGTGCTCAAACCCCTTGTGTGAAATGACATTGTGTTTACACAAAGCCTCCGCATGTCCAGAGTGCCCCATAGGTCCTCTCTGAATTGCTAATTTAGTTATACAATTACTTTCTCATCACGGAGACAGAATACCCGACACTTACAGATTAAGTGGAAGGTGTTTTCTTTGGCTCACGGTTTGAGGATTTTGGTCCATGGTCTGCTGGATCCAAAGCGAAAACAGCACTGTGCAAGGGTGTGGCGGAAGGAGGCTGCTCAACCCATGTCAGCCAGGAAGCAGAAAGAGAGAGAGGAGGAGAAGGAGGAGCCTAGCACAAGGACACACCCTTCCGGGTCACACCCCGAGTCACCTCATCTCCACAGACTAAGGCCATTGGAGTCACCTATCTCCACTGAACACTGGAGGAAACTTCATTTTTTTTTTAAATTTTTTATTTATGTATGTATGTATGTATGTATGTGTGTGTGTGTGTGTGGCCAGCTCAGCCCACCAGGGGGCGGGGCTGGCTGGCATGTGGTGCTGGGGGATTGAACCGCGGTCCCTGTGCTTTGCTAAGCTTGTTCTAAGTAGGTGCTTTAGACCACTGAGCCATCTCACCAGCCCCTGGAGGAAACTTTAGATCTGAACCCTAACAACACATACATGCTCTGTAAGCAGGTGTTATGTCGTATACCTTAGGGAATACTGACAAAGAAAGACATCTGTACATGTTGAGTACAGATTCGCCTTGTTTCCTCAGTGTTCTGATCTGCAGTGGGTCGAATCTGCTGATGTAGAAATGGAAGATGCAGAGAGCCGGCTTTTGTGGATAGAGCTGCTGAGAGCATTCGTGTATGCATCTCTTGGTGAACACAGCCCTTGTTTCTCAGCAGTAGAACTTCTGGGCAAAGGGAAGACATATATTCATGGTCGGAGACGCTGTTGAGCCATTTTCGAATAGTTACACAAATTTCCCTTCCCTCCAGCAGTGGCAAAAGTACTGTTGGCTTCTCCTCACCAGCACTTGTTATTGTCAGTCTTTTTAATTTTAGCCTTTCCAATAGGCAGCTAGTGGTTCTTCTTTGGGCCTTTACTGTCCATTTCTTTCATGATTAACGTGTTGGCCGCAACATTGTACCATAGAGATGCCTTTTTAAGAAGCTTCCATTTGAACCTTTGGCCCAGTTTTATTTGCTTCTTTTCTTTTTCATGATGGTTATAGGAGTTATGGAGGTGCAATGGATAGGAGTCCTTTGTTGATACCTGGGTTGAAAACCCCAGTCTGGCATTTGTGTTTTCATTCTCCTAAAAGTGCTGAGCAGAAGTTCTTTGTTGTAATGAAGGTACATATATCAAGCTTTTCTTTGTGGCCTATGATTCTGTGGCCCTTTCCAGTGTCCTTTGCACCTGGAAGAATTTCTCACTGGGATTTTCTCCTGCAGGGTTGGGAATGGCCACATGGAGCAGGCCAGGCCAGAGGCAGCCTCAGGGGCCCAAGCCAGCTGTGGAGGGGGAACCTCAGGTGCCCCTGGGCCGGGAGCTGACAGAGGCCAACCGCTTCGCCTATGCAGCCCTCTGTGGCATCTCCCTGTCCCAGCTGTTTCCAGAACCTGAACAGAGGTGAGTACTTCCGTCCCGTGGAAGGAAAGTTACACAAATTTCTCTTCCCTCCAGCAGTGGTGAAAGTACCGTTGGCTTCTCCTTCACCCTGCTTCTTCAGGGTGAGAATCTTCGCCCAGGTCCTTCACTCTGAGCCACATTTCCTTTGTTTTTTTGTGTTTTGTTTTTTATTTTGAGACAAGGTCTTGCTAAGTTGCCCTAGCTGGGCTCAAACTTGAAATTGTCGTGCTTCAGCCTCCTAGAGTGCTGCGGTGATTGATGTGCTCACCACGCCAAGCCGGGGGCTCGTTATTGACAGCCACGCTGCCTGCCACGTCCTCAGGCACTATAAAGTCACATCCGTGCCTATAAGGGACTCAATCTGGTTGGAAGATAAGACATCCCTCGCGTCAGTTACTCACTTATACAGTGGAGTCAGAACCACTGTTAAGCGCATGCGCTTGGGCCTTCAGGGCCTCCAGGATTTCAGGGGAGAGTCTGGAGCAGCAGGAGCCCACTTCAGGCTGATGGGGGCTACTCCAGGGTGCCAGGACAATGACGGTGGCTGGAGGGAGGCACAGAAGAAACAGTGTTTCCTCAGGGACAGTGGAGTTGATTTGGGAATTGGTTGGGTATTAGGGGTGAGGCTGAGGCAGGAGCTGACTGTGGCCCCAAAGGCTCAGGAGGGGAGGACTGTGCAGGAGGCCAGGGCTGGTATCACTAGGACCGTAAGCAGCATTCGGGGATAGGTGAAACTGGGATGTTCTTGTATCTGACACCCACACCCACCTCTTTGCCTCCCCTCATGCCCGGGATTTGGAGTGTTTCTCTCACCAGTGGACTGACTGCTGAGCATGGCGATCACATGGCAGGGGTCCCATCCAGAAAGCCTTTCCTAACCTGCCCCCCATCAGACTGTTCCTCCTCGTCTGCTCATTCGCGTGCCATATCTGGAAAGCCTCATCTTTCCAGAAGCTTCCCCTAACCCCTACCTACTCAACTGGTATCTAGCCAGGAAGAACTGTGTGTTCTTTCTTTCTTGCTCATAAATATTCATGAACAAGGACTAAGCCAGACTGGTCCTGGACACCATGTGGGAGGGCACTGGGAACTACTGTACCATGTCCCCTCTCCCAGCCTGTACCCAAGCATGGCTCTGGGCACAGGCAGCTGCTGGCTGCTGTAGATGTTTACTACAGGGACATCCCTCAAGTCAGGATGCTCAGTGTTGACAAAGGATCTACAAAGTGCGGTACAGGGCTACAGGATAAATCCTGAGGGTACTTGACTGACCTTATCAGATACATAAGTTACATTCCTTGTTATATAGGTCTTGCTTTATCTTGGTCTTAACCATCCAGCAGAAAAGTTTAAAAACGAGGTATATAAAGTAAAGCCATATTAATACAATGAGCTGTTAAAGGATCAAGTCAACAACTTCTGAGGATAACCCACTAATATTATAGACTGCTGGACAGTGTTGGGTTGGTTAGCTGAATTCAAACATCTATAGTATTTAGATGCCAATAGAATATCCACCTCTGACAGGACAAAAAAAATTTTTAAAAATAAGAAAGATTATTTTGTATATATATATATATATATATATATATATATATATATATATAATAGGATAGATATACAGGTACTCTCACTTAATTCAATGAGTAGAAAGAGGTGTACTAATAGTGTTTGGACAGGATATCCTGTCTGCTTCTTGTACTATGGATAACCACTAAGAAGATAGCAATGTACAGTGTATTGATTATTGAAATTGTCCTATTAATTAGCTTTGAAACTGTCTCATTCATATTTATTTCTCAATAAAAAATGCAAAAAAAATCAAGCTTTTAAATAATGTATTATAACTTTGGAGAATTTATGTACTAAAATGCTTACTATAATTGAAAAAAATACAAAATTTTATAACCATAATATAGCTCAACTTCCTTTTTTAAAACTCAAATATCAGTACATTAATTGAAAAACAGTGTATTGCTTAGATTATTTTGTGAGAAAATGTGCCTATACATATTGTGTTACATAATGTAATGTAACACATTAAGACAAACTAATGTGTCTTAGCTTATCTTTGTAGAAGTAAGAGAAAATCTGTTTATGTGATCCAAATTTCCTGCTATGTTAGGTGAATGCCCAATGGCTAGGTTTGTCATTATAAAAACAATTTCTCCTAAAGAAGAAGAAATTCAGGCCGGGGAGATGGCTCAGTGGAATAAGCGCTTCCCTGGCAAGTGCAAGGGCCTGAGTTCAATGCCTGGTTCTGCAAAAAAAAAAAGAAAGAAAGAAAAAGAAAAGAAAGAAATTCAAGACATTTGTAGGAAAATGGATGCACTTGGAAAACATAAAGTGAAATAAATCAGATACACAAGCTTAAAAAATTTTTTTAAAAATTAAAAAAGGATGCTCAGTGTTGTCATATTTTTTGTTGATCTGTTTTCTGGAACACAATGCATCTTTTTAAAACTTCCATCTTTTTCAAGTCCAAATGGAATGTTAGTTGGGTTATCTGTAGAAAACACTTTTAGGGGCTGGCCATATAGCTCAGCGGATTAAAGCGCCTGCAAGCAGATATAGGGGCCCGGGCTGTGTCTATCCCTGGGCCTGCTGTGCCAGCCCCCCCTCCCCCAGGGTGCGCTGAGACAGCGACTGAGACTGGGCGTGGTGTCGTGTGCCTGTAATCGCAGTACTTGGGAGGCTGTAAACAGGAGAATCACTATTAGAGTCCAATCTTGTAGTGAGACCCTGAACACCCTGTAGACCCTTGCCTAAAACAAACAAACAAACAAAAAAAAAAAAAAAAAAAAAAACCACTTTTGGCAGTTTTCACTCACCTGAGGCTTAAAAAGCAAACCTCTAAGTATTTATTTCTTATCTATGTTATAAGCCCCATAGGTTAATTGCTTCTTACAGTTCATCGTACTTAAGAACCTGGATGTGGTCCAGGGGTACAGCGCTTGCCTACTGTGTACAAGGACCTGAGTTTTAACCTTAGCACTGCAAAACAGAAAAAAAAAAAAAAAATCTTCAGTTGTATTTATTAAAAATGAGAAATTGGCAAGGTAGAGCAGAGTTCAGCCAACACCTGCTGCTGAGGGTCAGATATTTTAGGCACGTGGGCTGAGTGGTCTGCGTCACTCACCTTGCTGTCGTAGTCCAAGCAGCCACAGGCAGGAAAGAAAGGAATGGACATGTTACCAATAAAACTTTATTAGTAAAAACAGACCATGGGCCAAATGCCCCACAAGGCTACAGTATGGTGGGAGAAGAAGGTAAAATCCACATCACCTTAAACTGTATTTCATACACCAGTCACCGAGTTTTGTGTGTGTGCCACCATTTCCATCCGTGACCACAACTCACACGAAGCCCAGTGCTCTGAACAGGCCGAGCTCCCCGAGCTTGGGACCTAAGCCAAGCCTGTCTTTCAGGTCTTTCTGCACAGAGTTCGTGGCGGGCCTGGTGAAGTGGCTGGAGCTATCTGAAGCTGTCCTGCCAACCATGACCGCTTTCGCCAGTGGCCTGGGAGGTGAAGGAACAGACACGTTTGCTCAGATTTTATTGAAGGACCCCATCCTGAAGGGTGACCCATCACTGATCACTCAGGTACACCTCGCAGCTGGGCAGTGGCTGCCGGGGACAGGGGAGCCAGTCATTTCCTTTCCAGGAAAGCACATCTAGTTGCATGGAGTGGTTACAAGATAAAATATCTGGGCCGGGGAGGTGGTTCAGTGAAATAAGTGCTTCCCTGGCAAGCGCAAGGGCCTGAGTTCAATCCCTGGTTCTGCAAAAAAATAAATAAATAAAATACCCATCATAATGTATAATGGTGATGTTGAATAATTACTATCAATTTAAAGTCCCTATGGCACTTATATGCTTATACCTTTACAAAAATTACTCATTTAATTCTCAAACATTCTGAGCTAGGTAATACAGGTTGAACATCCCTTCCAAAGTGCTTGAGGCTAGAAGTGTTTTGGATTTGTTGGAAATATTTGCATATGCAAATGAGATATGTTACTATGGAACCCAAGTCTAGACAATGGGAATCAGAAAAACAAAAAATTTTTAAGTGCCAGAGATGGAAACCAAAGCCTCAAGCATACCAATCCAGTGCTGTACCACAAAGCCATATCCCCAGTCTCAGGGGACCCATATCTTATTATGAAGTTCATGTCTATGTCACATACAGCCTGAAGGCAAGTTTGTATAGCATTTTTAATTACTGGGTCCATGAAAGAGAATTTCATGGTTTAGAACACTGGGGCATCAGATTGATGCTCAAAAAATTTCAGATTTGGGAGCATTTGGATTTAGGGTTTTGTTTTGTTCTGTTTTGTTTTTTTATTTGAGCTGCTCTACCTATATGATTATTCTCATGTGATAGTTTAGAAAAGTGAAGCCCAGGGCGGTTGACTAACTTGCCACAAGCTCACCCCACTTGTATGAGGTCAAGCCAGGATTTGAACCTCGGTGGTGTGACTCCAGAACCTGTGCTCCCCTGAGCTGTGGTGCCCCTGGACCCCCAGGCACCTCATGGGCTTGCTCTGTGTGCCGCTGAAGCAGGCGGAAGCTTGTGACGTGCTGCGTTGATGAGCTTAGAGCAAAGAGAGGAAGCAACCCTTTCTGCTTGTTTCCTCCTGTGCCTGAAGTTCGTACATTCGTTTCTTTGCTTGCTAATTTGTTCATTGTCTGAAGCACCCATATGCAAGAGGGCAGCAGGGTTTTGCCTGTCTCTATCTGCCCAGGGGAGGAGTCAGTAGACATCTGTCCCCTGAGCACTCCCTTTGTGTGTCTGCTGGCCACTGACTCCCACTTCCTTTTTCCTCAGGATCTTCTGAGCTTCTCACTCAAGGAAGGTAAGCGGATTTGGATTTGCTGGGCTCTGTCCAGTGTGGGTGCCAGAGAAGCCTGTGAGAGATGCCAGATCTGTGTGGGACCCAGGCTGTGGCAGCCTTTTGGGCAAGGGAAGGGCAACAGGCTGGTGAATGCGGTCCTCCATGCTGAGCGCCATGGGGTGCTGCTCCACGTCCATGCCATCCTCCCTCCCTGGCCCTGTGGTTTTCCTTCCCTAGCAGCTCTCAAGTCTGGCCCCTTCCCCATGGTCTCAGCCACTGCCACTGTGGTCTTAGGCACCACCACGTCTTCCTGAGTGACAGCTGGAATCTTCTCACTGGTCACTCC
>NW_004524668.1:5919535-5926034 GCF_000260255.1 Octodon degus
GAGAGAGGAGGGAAGGGAAGGGGAAGGGGGGAGGGGAGGGGAGGAGAGAGAAGAGATGAGTCAGTTGCCCAACTCCTTTCCCACAAGATCCATGAGGACTGAGCCTTTGTCTGGCCTGTTTACTATTACTTCCCACACCTGTACCGTAGAGGAATACATAGTCAGCATCAGTATTTGTGGAAGGGAAGAAAGAAGAAAGGAGGGTAGAAGGAAGGAAGGAAAGAAGGAGGAAAGGGAGGGAGGGCAGGGTCAGGAAGAATGCGGGACAGGAGGACGGATGACTGTCCTTTCTTTAGAGAAGAAGCTTAGGTCAAGAGCAGGGTGGTTTGTCTGAGTCCTCCTTCCCATGGAGACTCGCAGGGTGGGAGCAGGCACAGGGAAGAGCTCCCCTTGCTGAAGGATTCTTCCCTGGGTGTAAGACTTGAGTGAGGAGTTGCGGAATTGGCCCAGTAAACCAACACAAAGAGCTGCATTTCCCAGAAGTCCTGGAGTACTGGCTTTCACAGACACTCGGGGGATCTCAGTCAAAGAACGACTCCACGTGCGCAGCTGGGTGTGCTTCTCCGAGTGTGCTAATCATTTTCTTCTCATCAAGTGGAAACCTGTGACGCTCTTTGCCCCTGCAACTGTATAAGCACATCTTCTAGGCTGCAGGGAGGCAGTCTGCTGTGGTAACTCGAAGTCAGGCTTACTCAGCTTGGCTCTGTTTTTTGTTTGTTTGGGTTTTTTTGTTGGAACCAGGGATAGAACTCAGGCCCTTGTGCTTGCCAGGCAAGCACTTATTCTACTGAGCCATCTCCCCAGCCCCATCACCTTGGCTCTGTGGATGTTCGGGCTCGATAATCCTTGCTAAGGGGGCTGCCCTGGGCGCTGGAGTATTAGCAGTTTCTCTGGCCTCTGCCCATTAGATGCCAGTATCTGTTCCTGATTGCAACAACCAAAAATGTCAGTAGACATTGCCAGATGCTCTCTAGGAAACCAAACAAAACAAAAACATCACCACCGTATCAGGTGGGGCCAGATCATTTGCATTTGATAATCTTTATAAGTCACCCTGGTTGCTTGTTGGGCCCCTTAGATTGTGGATTATTATACAGCCTATAACTCTCAAATCAGCTACTGGAATATGTACTGTTATCTCTACCCGAAGGAAATTAAGGTGCTGGAAGGTTTGAGTGATCCAGGGTTACATTCCAAAGTTTCAAAGTACCATTCAAAGAGAGGCGAATCTCACTGTGGACTCGGAGTTGGCACCAGGGAAACTTAAGTGGAATTGCGACCTGTGCCCTCTGGGTTCTGAGTTTGTAACCTGTGCTTGGAGAATGAGCACCAACCCAGGGACACGGGACAGGCATGGCACATGAGCCACAGCAGTCTCTGCCACAAAGTGGAGGTCTGTTCCTAGGAGCTAAACCCTGACTCCCTGAAGAATCAGAAAGGTTTGAGAAGTGATCTGTTGGCGACAGTGAACTGTGGGTACAGTGACCTAGTTGGTAAGTTCTCTGTCAGCATCCTACAGATTGTTATCAATATGGAAACAGCCTGGTTCACCTATTTAGCAAATAAAAACTGAACACTCACGCTGGGCGTAGTGACACACATCTGTAATCTCAGCTCTCTGGGAGGCTGAGGCACGAGGATCACAAGTGCAGGCCCAGCCTGAGCAATTTAGAGATTTAGCAAGATGCTGTCTCCAACAAACAAACAAAAAGGGTAATTCAGCTTTAAGACAACCACAGTGGAATGAGTGGAAATGTTGACATCAGATTATCCTGCATCACAACCTTCTCTCCCACTCTCCCATCTGTGTGATTTTGAGAAGGTTTCTCTGTCTCTCTGTGCCTTTTCTTCCCTCATCTACAGAATAGAGCATCATAATGCCAACTTCCTAGGCCCACTGGGAGGAAGATAAGCAAGCTCCCTGCATGCCCCCAAGCTCCTCACGTGAGCTGGCGCATAGGTCAGGTGTAGGATGTTGGTCGCTGATTCCCTTTGTCCGCAGAGGGCCCTCTCCATCTCCTTCCTCCGAACTGGCCCCTGCAGGAGGAGAGTCGGCTGCTTGGAGTAGAGAACAGTCCACTGCCCAAGGCCCTGGGGGGGGGGTCAGAAAACCAGATTGCAGAGCCCCTCCCTTTTGTGGGCTCCCCAGTGATCTTTTGCTCATTAAGGTTTAGGAACCACTGTCCCATTGGGATCGCAAAAAACCTCGTGCTACCATGCTGCTCTTGGACTCCCAAGACCACTCGACCCTGGAATCTTGATGGTGCCTGCCTGGGGAAAGGACCTCAGAGGCCAGCTCCTAGTCTTCGGTCTAAAAGTCCTGGACTGGATTCATAACTGCCATAATACAGCAGTGGGAAACAGGGTGATGGGGACAGGATGGCTAGGGGATGCGGTGCTCTATTTCAGGAGCCACTGGCCTCACTGAAGAGTTGCTATTTCAGTTGAGGACTGGCTGGTGGAAAAGGGCTGGCCCAGCAGCGCTCTGGAGGAGCTGCTCCCTAGGCATCGAGAACAGCAAGTGCAAAGGCCTCGAGGCAGGCATGAGCTTATTCTTGGAAGGACAGATGCTGGCACATAAAGCAGGGACTCAGGAGGCTGAGTCAGGAGGATCACTGCAAGCTCAAGACCAGCCTGAACTACATAGCCAGACACTGTCTCAAAAATACGAGAGAGAGAGAGAGAGAGAGAGAGAGAGAGAGAGAGAGAGACAGAGAGAGACAGAGAGACAGAGAGAGACAGAGACAGAGAGAAACAGAGAGAACAGGTTGAAGATGAGGAAAGAGGGTGGCAGGGAGGGGCCAGAGAATGGAGTCTTTCAGACCAGAGGAAAGGAATGTGGATTCTATCTAAGGCTTTGGGGAGCCATGGGAGAGTTGTATTAAACCAAGAAGAAAACACAATCAGACTGATGACTTGAAAGAATCTCCATGACAGATGAGAGGCAGGGATCAGAATGAAGGAGGAGAAACCAGTGCAGTGGCTGCAGGTAGTGGCAGTAGACAGAGTTAAGTGTTCACACCCAGGACACAGGAGTTTGGAGGTGCAGTTCTCTATGTGAGCTGGTGGATTAGATGTCAGGACAGGGCATCAGGACAATGGAGAACAACACCCAGGCTCTTTTGGCCTGAGCCCCGGGGTGGACAGGTGGATGGGCATGTGTTATGGGCCCCTGGGGACTGAGGTGGTCACCTGGTGGGCTGGCAATAAATTTGAGCCCGAGAATTCCCATGGCCTAGGTAGTGTGGGATGCATGACCCCATCTGCTTTCCATAAATACAAGCTCAGCTCAAAAATTAGCGGCCCAACCGCCAGGGTCCCCGACCATCCCAGGAGCTTGAGCCTGGCATCCTGAACACGAGGTTATTAATCACCTGTGCACCTGTGGCTCTCGGAGCTGAATCACAGTGACCTTGACCGATGGAGCGTGTAGTAGCGCTAATTATGATTGCTGCCCATTATTCATCATGACCGAACTTTGATTGCCACTGCCTGTCACTCAGGAACAACAGCCTCTGCTTCTTCAAAGCCACAAGGAGCTGCTTTGTCTGTGGAGCTCTTACTCACCCAGTAATTCCAACGTGCAGTGTGTGATTGTCCCTCAGCACGTAGTCGATTCCTCACCCTGGGAGGTGACTGAGGGCATCCAGGAATTGTGGCTGGGCCATGAGAGGTGACAGAAGGCCACCGCTGTGGACCCTAGATTAAAGAAGGACCTCCTGATTTCTTCTGCTGAAGCTCAGGCTTTGGGGGCTAAGTCATGCTGAACAGGAAATCAGAGCCAGGAGAAGGGGGGCTCTCTTAAGCCAGGGTTCAGGAAACCTCACTTGGGGAAAGTTTCTCAGCTTATAATGCTGATGGGCAGCTGGAACTGGCAGTTGGCATTTTCATCCCTCAGGGTCTTCAGAGCACCCCCACAAGGAAGGTTGGTGTAGAAGAACTGAAGGCCAAGTCCTATCTCTAGCTGTCGAAGAAATCCAGTGTAGAAGCCCTAAAGAACCAACGCTTCAATCATAAAGAACGTATCATAAAAATCCAAAGTTCGTTCATTTTGTAGGCACACAGTTGGACCTCTGAGTGGGTGTCTTGCCCCGGGCGGGTGCTGGAGTTGAACACCCAGCTAGGTGAGCTTATGGTCCTTCCAGTAAGACATAAACAAGGACAGCCACATGGAGAAGGCAAGAGACCCCAGGGAGAGGGCTCACAGAGGAGGGACGGCTGAGCCTCATCTTGGGGGGAAACCCAGGGTTTCTAATTCAAGGTTTAAATGATAGAATAATGCCCTCCACACAGAGG
Source organism: Octodon degus (assembly GCF_000260255.1). Lineage (NCBI taxonomy): Eukaryota > Metazoa > Chordata > Mammalia > Rodentia > Octodontidae > Octodon > Octodon degus. The sequence continues at coordinate 5,923,832 of NW_004524668.1, forward strand.
TGTCTACGTCTGAATTCCTGGCACCTGCGACTTTGTTAACCCTCCATGGTGAAAGGCTTTTGTAACTGTGACTGAGTTGAACATCTTGAGATGTAGAGCTCATCCACCACTCTCCTGGGGCTCTGTTCTTGTGGGAATCATGTGGGCTTTGTTAGGGGAGAAGGAGGACGAGGCGCAGTGAGAGAAGCAGAGGTTTTGGTGGCTCCCAGAAGCTAGGAAAGGCAAGGAAAGCATTCTGCAGGAGGCGCACAGCCCTGCAGGTACCTTGACAAAGGACGAGTGGCCATAGCCCTGAGGGATAGGTAATGTGTGTTGTCTTAAGCCATTGAGTCTGATATTTGCTACAGCAGCTGTAGGAGATTAATACAGCTAACTGCACAGAACACTGTGGTAAGGGATGTCTATTCATTTCTGGGGATAAGGAGGATAAAGGCCCTTCTGGTAGAAAACCAGAGAGGAGGAATTGAAACAGACTGTTCAGCTGGAGAGCCTCAGGGTGAGAGGTGGTGCTGAGGAAGGTTGGGAGCAGCTGAGAGCCAGTGCCCACAGTGCCAGGCTGCTGGGCACGGACTGAGCTCTGCAGACAGCTGTGTGATGGGGGGCCGTGCAGAGTGGCTTGGCTGGGGCCTCAAAAGAGGGTTCCAGGAGCTAAGCCAAGGGGAGCTTTGAAGATGGGAGGAGGTGAGGAGGGTGTAGGAGAGCTGGTAGGTGGGATCTGAAGAACTCCAGGACATTGCATGGGGATGGGGAGCCCCCGACCCTGGCTGGGTGATGGGGAGGTGTTGCCTTCTGAGGTCACCAGAGTCCCTTATGCCATATAGAGCCCACAGAAGAGTTGATGAACATCAGTCTTAGGTGAAGCAGTTACCTTGCTTAGGGCACTGTCCATTGTGCTGTCCGAGGACAGAAATCCTTGCCTGTGGTCAGTTCATTTGACCTCTTTTAGCGCGCCTCCCCCACTAACCAGGTGTTAACATTCTTACAAGCTTTAGGCTATATAATAAAAGTTTGATTTTTTTTTTAATGTATTTGGTTGGCACAGGGTCTCACTACACAGCTCGGACTCATGGTGATCCTCCTGCTTTCAGCCTCCCCAGTGTTGGGATTACAGGCATGCACCACCACACCCAGGCTCTGGCTGGCTCAGCGCATCCTGGGAGCAGGGCTGGCGTGGCATGTGGTTCTGGGGATCAAACCACAGTCCCTGTGCTGGCCTAAACTTGCTGAAGCAGGGGCTTTAGTCCGCTGAGCTAACTTGCTGGTCCAAGTTTGGTTAAATTTTGATTCACTTTTTTCAATTATAAAGTTAACTGAAAGTGTACTGTGGGCATTTTATTTATTTTATTTATTTATCTATCTATTTATTTATTTTTGAGACAGAGTCTTGCTATGCAGTATAGGCTGAGCCTGAACTCACCCTGTAGCCCAGGCAGGCTTCAAACTTACCACAATCTCCCTGCCTTAGTCTCTGGACAATGCCAGGCTCACTATGGGTAATTCTGAAAAAAAAAAAAAAAATCACCCACTCTTGCTAGTGTAGTGGCATACAGCTATAATTCCAGCACTCTAAGAGGCTGAGACAGGAAGATGGCCAACTTTGAGCCCAGTTTAGGCAAGATACCATGTAGCAATAGACTGTCATAAAAGAAAAAAGAGGGCCACAGAGGTAGCTCAGAGGTCTAAGTGCCTGCCTAGGCAAGCACAAGGACTCAGGTTCGATCCCCAATACCACATGCCATGCTAGCCCCACCCCTGGAGCACACTGAGCAGGCCACTGAGACCTGGCGTGGCGGTGCACGCCTGTAATCCCAGAGCTGGGGAGGTTGAAAACAGGAAGAACACTAAGAGTCTGAGCTGCATAGTGAGACCCTGTACCAAATACATAATTTTTTTTTAGAAAATTGTTTCTTTGTGTGTGCATTTTCCCCCCCAAAAGTTGTAGCAAACTTTTCTCAAGAGCCATTTCATTATGGGCCCATAGTTCTCCATGAGACAGATACACATAGACCTTGATGTTAGAAATCTCCAGATTAGGGCTGGTGAGATAGCTCAGTGGACTAAGCACTTGCTTAGGTAAGTGCAGGGGCCAGGGTCCGATCCAGGTGTGCTGAGCTAGCGATGGAGTCCAGGCGTGGTGGCTCATGCCTGTAATGCCAGCACTCGGGAGGATGAAAACAGGAGAATCATTACAAGTCCGAGACCC
>NW_004524668.1:5926134-5927330 GCF_000260255.1 Octodon degus
TTTTTTTTTATTGCCTTTGTTTACTAAAAATAGTTTTGTACATTAAGGATTTTTACAATTAAAATTCAAAATTGGAATTCTTGAAGCAAAAAGATTGTACATTTCTTAAAAAGTAGACACACATTGCTAAATTTGCCTTCCAGAAAATTGATGCCGGTGGGTACTCCCACCAGCCATATCTTTGAGTATCAATTTCTATCATATCAGCATTAGGATTGGGCAAGTTGATCTTTGCTCATTTGACTGGTGAGAAACACTAACTGGCTTTTGGTTACATTTTTGAGAGTTGCATAGTATTCTACCTGGAAGCTATGCTGTTGTTTCACTGATTGGCTCTCATAGGGTTGTGACTTAGGTTATTTCTAAGGTTGGGGTTTGGAGTTTTTGTCATTTACACTGTGGTTTGAATCCCTGTGCTTAAGGCTAAACTCAGTTCTGTGCTGTCTTTTTCTCTTTGTTTTTTTTAACATTTATTTATTGTGTGTGTGTGTGTGTGTGTGTGTGTGTGTGGCCAGCTTAGCCCACCAGGGGGCGCAGCTGGCTAGCATGTGGTGATGGGGGATCGAACCGTGGTCCCTGTACTTTGCCAAGCTTGTTCCAAGTAGGTGCTTTAGACCACTGAGCCATCTCTCCAGCCCCTGTCTTTTTCTCTTTGGAGGGCGCTATGATGCTCGAGCCAGAGTCCTTGTTTGCCACATGACCTCCTTGCTCCAAGTGCCCTTGGAGGAGCTAGATGTCCTTGAAGAGACATTCCTTGAAAGCCTGAAGGAAACCAAAGAAGAGGAATCTGAGTAAGTGCCCTGCAGCCCTGGGCAAGAATTCCAGTTCCATCCCTGGCTCACCGTGTGACCTTAGCTAGTGACTGGCCTCTCAGGGCCTCCGACTCACAAGAAGGGGGTGTGGGCTGTGGATGATTGCTAAGGGGTGTGAATCTGTGATGTTAACGTCCATCCGTCCATCCGGTACCCTGACACCCTGCTCTGCCCCAGGCTCTTATGACATCGTGTCTGTGGGCTCAAGTGACCAAAGTTCTGACACTTGTCTGTGGTTTGATTTCAGGCAGGTGACCTTTCTCAGAGCTGCAATCTTCCTATCTGCAAAATGGGTATAAGGGGGCACCTTGCCAGGGTCATTAGAAAAAAGGAAAAGGATTGTGTTTGGTTTGAGGTTTGGTTTAAGTTTGTTTGTTTTAAGCA
>NW_004524668.1:5927430-5933750 GCF_000260255.1 Octodon degus
TTAAGGACAGGGTGTATAGGGTCTCACTACACAGATTGGACTCATAGTGATCCCGTTTTCAGCCTCCCAAGCACTGGGATTACAGGTACACGCCACCATGACCAGTCTCAATCACTGTCTCCGCATGCCCCGGGGGCAGGGCCAGCACGGCAGGCCCAGGGATTGAAGCCCAGCCACTGTGCTCTGCCTAAGCAGGCACTTTAATCCACTGAGCCACCTGGCTGGCCCTGTTTTTGGTTTTTTACTGGGGATAAAACTCAAGGCCTTGAGACAGGGTCTCACTGAGTTGCCAGTTGTGATCCTCCTGCCTCAGCCTCCCAGAGTGTTGGAACTACAGGAATGCGTGACCACACGTAGATGAAAATGGGTCGTATTATCAAATATTATCAAATGATGAGTCCAGGGCTGACATGGAGTGGGTGCACAGGGGGTGCAAGTCTACTCTTCCCCCACCTACCTCAAAGCTGTTAGCTGCAGGGCAGCTTTGCGGTTGTGGGCAGCCAGAGTGTGTAGATAGAGGCAGATTATCCCAGTGATTGACCCAAGCTTGCTCTTTGCATTTGCCTTCCACAGAATCCAATCACTGCAATAAATCAGTCCCCATCCCAGCCTTCCTGCAGGCCCCTGGGCCCCACCCTGGCTTTTCTCGTCTGCAGTGGCTTCCGTGGAGCAGCCTGCTTGCACCTTTTCAGCCCAGCTGAAAACTTAATCCTGAAGCCAACTTCACAGCCACAGCTGTCCCCCTGCCACCAGGGCTTCTGAGGCAAAGGGAAGGGGATGACCTTGAGAAGGGAGGAAGGGTCATTTGTTGAAATAACCAAAGACATTCCTATTTTGAATCCCGGAGTTGTGTTGGTAAAGTAATACCTGGAACTGAGCCAATCACCATCACCACAGAGCTGCCCAAATTCTTTCAGTGTAGGGCCTTATGTGCCTTCAGGAAACGCCATTATTATTTGTAAATCTTTTTTATCAGATACCAGTGTATTGCCTAGAAGAATGTGTATGACAATAGCAATAACGCTGGATCAGGGCAGAAGTTTTAACAAAGCCTGGCTCTGCTATTTTACCAAGTATGTGATCTTGGGCTAATGAACCTCCCTGGGCCTTTTTCCTTACCTGTTTCCTTACCTGCAAAATGAGGATAATAGAAGGATACTTCTCTAGGGTCCTTTTGGGCTTAAAGGAGTTCGTGCATATAGATGACTTCAAGTAGACCTGGGGCTGAGTGGCTAAGTATCATTATTTGCTATGGTTAATGGTACTATGACAATTGGGTTAATACATATGAGCCCTTTCCCGAGGAAAAAAGAAAGAAAGAAAGAAAGAAAGAAAGAAAGAAAGAAAGAAAGAAAGAAAGAAAGAAAGAAAACATATAGTTTTAAGGATTGTGGAGCCTTGGAATCTATCTGTGGCCTCCAGAAGGATCTAAACCAAGAGGCAGCCTGGACAGCTGATTCCCAGTCTGATTCTCTGAATGTTCTCTGTGGCTTTGGACAGGTCGCTTGCCATCTCTGGGCGCCAGCACCAGTTTTTTCACCTATGCAATTAGGAGGTCAAATTATACGTGGATTTTATTTGAACTCTGAAGTTCTGTGTTATAAAGAGTGAGCTTTTGGGAGGGGCTTCTTGGCAGCTGGGCTGTCGAGTAGGATGCGTCACCCCAACTTCCTCGGTCCCCCTCTGAGCCTTGAGGCTCCCCAAGCCTCCTTCACCTGTTGCCCACCGGTGCATGTCTACGCTTCAGTGTCTTCCTCCCTAGCAAGGGGATGGTGTTGGTGTCTACACAAGAGGTGGCTGAGGGCGTCGGCGTGCGTGCAGTGAGCCTTGGCATCGTGACTGGCACACAGCAGCGCGCGTTAGCGGGAGCCTTGCTGGGGGCCACACTGCTCACCCTCAGGGAGCGTGGTCACTGTCCAGCTTCCACTAAATACTTCTGAGCGCAGGCACAGCCGCCGTATGTGATCTCATAACCATCCGCTGGGAATTCATAGGCGAAACAAGTCAGACCGTGACATCACTCACCACGTCACCACCCTGGCCAGTGGCGTCCTAATTCAGCTACACTGTCCAGTCTGAATGTCATTTACTGAATCCCACAAGGCCTGGTTGACAGTCGTAGGTTCCCTCCTTCACTCTGAAGAAGGCAGTAAAGAGAACTCTCTATGGGGCCATCTGAGCCTTCACTAAGAAAGGGTCTGTAGACCTCAGAGACAAGCTCACCCTGCTTTTTAAAATCAAAACAAGAGAGAAAAAAATTTTTTTTAAAGTTTTTAAATGCAGGTGAGGGCTGGCGAGATAGCTCAGCGGATTAAAGTGCCTGCTTAGACAGATGCAGGGGTTGGAGGTTTAATCCCCTGCCTGCTGTGCTAGCCCTGCTTTGGGGTGCATTGAGACAGAGATTGAGACTGGGTGTGGTGGTGTGCACCCATAATCCCAGCACTTGGGAGGCTGAAAACAGGAGAATAACTACAAATCCAATCTGTGTAGTGAGACCCTGTAGACCCTGCACTAAACTACAAAAATTTAAAAATGCAGGTGGAGGGCTGGGGGGCTGCCCCATGCAGAGAGCTCGCCTCAGGTATGAAAAGCTGAGACCTGTGGCTGGCAGTGAAGAGAAAGCAAAGCAGCAGCTGGTGGGGAGGAACGCAGGGATCCCGACTGCCTTCTCACAGGAGATCAGATGGCAGGGGATAAAATTTTTGTGGCCCCATACCATGGGCAGAATTGTTTTGTTCTTGGAGTCGCTTTGGCATCACTTGGGATCTGGCCCAAATCCGAAGCGTAGGCTCAGCCACCATACCTGGTTGATGTGGAATGCCAATCAGCTTCATCTCTGGCGTTCCAGAGTGTGATTGTACGATGCTACGGATTGCCATCGTGTCCAAAGAAGGGCAAAGTCTATAGCAGGGACCGAGCTGTCATTTGCATCCACAATTATCTAAATCTGTGCTTCTGAGGCAAAGGAGGGGGATATTCTCAATGTGACTCAAAGCACACGCCTCCTGGGCGTTAGAGGTGGCAATCCAATCAAGCGAAGTAATTGCAAAAGTAAAACACTGAGATAATTAACAGTGCCTGGGAAATCTATTCATTTTATATAGCAAACAATTACCAAGAATGTGTAATCTTACATAAATAGAGAAATAGATTAGCTGTTCGGGTGAATATCAGGAGAGAGTGCCGCCGCTAAGTACCTTTAGGGAAAAACGCCTTCTTTTTTCAAATGAACAAATGTTCATAAACATTTAGTAATAACACAAGCCGCATAGCAGGGCTGGGGATGTAGCTCAGTGGTAGAGAGAGGGCTTGCCTAACATGTGCAAGGCCCTGGTTCCATCCCCAGCACTTCCAAACAAACCTTTAAAAAGAATACTAGGGCTGGGGAGATAACCCAGCAGTCTAAGCACCTGCCTGGCAAGCATAAGAACCCAAGTTCGATCCACAGTACCTCACTGAGCTGGCCACCAAGACCGGGCGTGATGGCACACACCTGTAATCCCAGTGCTGAGGAGGCTGAGACTGGAGGATCACTATGAGTCCTTGTTGTGTAGAGATATCCTGTACCAAATAAATAAAGCATGAGAGAAAGAAAAGAAAATTAAAAAGAATACTAGTAGAGATGAGTGAGCATACCATCCCTCTAATCTTTGTGAAGTTAATTGATATACTAGAATTCATGCATTTAAATCATATATGCATCGAGGACCATATAGTATTTATGCTTTAGTTACTTTATTCACTTTAGGCCATTATCTTTGCTTCTCTCAAACGCAGCTAAAAGCGATCACTGTTAGGTATCTTACACGTGCTGGTGTCAGTATACAAACCATCTAGAAGCAGACAGAGCTCAGAAATGCTAAGGGCACTAACACAGGAATTTGATTAGGTTTTTTTTTAATTTATTTATTTTATTTATGTGGGGGGGCAGCTCAGCCCACCAGGGGGCGGGGCTGGCTGGCATGTGGTGCTGGGGGATTGAACCTCGGTCCCTGTGCTTTGCTAAGCTTGTTCTAAGTAGGTGCTTTAGACCACTGAGCCATCTCACCAGCCCCTGATTAGATTTTTAATAATAAATCTATGTCATGTAAATTCTCTGACATTTCAGATTGGTCCTATTATCTCAGAAATTTCTGTTTGGACAGCAAGTGTCTTATACTCTGCCTACATATTTTGTTTCGCCAAAATATCTTCTCTGCGCTCCTCCGGTTTTCACAGTGCATAGGGAACTGTATCGCTGTAGCACAGCGGGCACCTGCGACTCTCGCTGGAATAACTGGGTTCTAGTTGAGAAGCATTTTCCGAGTGCTCTTCAAGCCCGGGGTGAAGAGCTGCAGTGGGTAGAGAGCTGGAAGTGGCCTTGCCTGAGCCCTGAAGGTGTAGCCTAGCAATTTTCAACCTTGGGATATGGCAGAATCCCTGGAGAGCCATTTCCTCACCTTGACACCAGCATACGCTCCCGTGAGGCCCACCCTTTGAAAATCACTTGCGAGAGTCTCAGGATAACATGGTACAGTGGTTTGGGGTTTGTTGCACCCGGGTCAGAGCATTCAGGCAACTGTGAGGCTCAGAGCAGGCTTCCAGTAGGAGGCGCCACACATCAGCGGATTTGCAAAGGATGCGTGATGTCAAGCTGTACTGGAGCAGGTAAGAAGGTCCATGGGCACCCAGCCCAGGTAGGGCACAGGCATGAGACAGTGTGCCTGTGAGACTCCATGTCCCATGGGTTGAGGCCAGCGTTAGGATGTAATGAGAGACAAAGAGGAGAAGGAGGCCAGGGCCAGGACACGGAAGTGCTGAGTGTCACAATAGAAGGTGACACAAAAGGCCTGCCAAATAGCTCAGTGGATTAAAGTGCCTGAAGCAGGCGCAGGGGCTGGGGCTTTGATCCCCAGGCCTAGCATACCAGCCCCATCCCAAGGGCTGTGTTAGGGCCCTTGGCATTTCTGAGCTCTGTCTGCTTCTAGATGGTTTGTACACTGACACCAGCACGTGTAAGATACCTAACAGTGATCGCTTTTAGCTGCGTTTGAGAGAAGCAAAGATAATGGCCGAAAGTGAATAAAGTAACTAAAACATAAATACTATGTGGTCCTCGATGCATATGTGATTTAAACGCATGAATTCTAGTATATCAAGTGCACTGAGATGGTGATTGAGACTGGGCGTGGTGGCATGTGCCTGTAATCCCAGCTCTTGGGAAGCTGTAAACAGGCGCATCACGACGAGTCCCATCTAATAGTGAAACCCTGAACATCTTGTAGACCCTTCCCTGAAATACAGGGGGAAAAAAAAGGAAGGTGACACCATCCTGAAGGTGGGGGCAGCAAGGAGAAAGCGAGGCACGCAGACAGGCATGGTTTTGCTGTCCTACTTGGCACTGGCCACTGTGGAGCCCCTGTCTCGTAAACCTCCCACAAAGCCATTTTCCAATCCCTTTTCCTAGGTGAGGAAATCGGGGGTCATAGCCGTCTCCAATCCCTTTCACCCAATTTCCAGCTACTTCCCAGCCAGTGTTTGTTGAGTTGAGGCGCCAGTGCTGGGCCCCCTTGCGTGCTCCCGTTGTAATGTTGTCAACACACTTGTTTTTTTTTTCTTCGTCCTTGAACTGTGCTGAAAGCCGCTCGTTGCCAGCCTCCTTGTTTGAACTGAATTAAAGATCATCAATTATGGAGCAAAGCAATTAAGGGTCAAAGTATATCGCCAGCTACTGTTTAGCAGGAAATTATTGTAATCATGGGAAGGGTGATAATAGCAACATATTCCATGATTACAATATGCCAGTCATATGAATCATCTCATTTCATTCTCATTGACTCCCTTGGAATTGCACACGATTATTATCCTCGTTTGGTGCACAAAGAAACCCAGATGTGACAAGTATCTGTGCTCAGTCACAAGGCTGCAAATGGTTCTAAGGATGGGTAGGACCTGCCACTGTGACACGCGACCCCCACCTCTCCGTGGCCCACACTGCAGAGCCTTATTTCTTGTCCGTCCTACAGTGTATCCATGGCACCTGTACTGTCTCGGCCGTGGGTTCCAGGTGGACAGGGTGACTCCAGTCTAGAATGTTTCTGGTCCCTGGTCATATTGAAAGGATGCATAATTTGTGCCAAAAAGAAATGTTTCGGGGGCCAGGGAGATGGTTCAGTAGAATAAGTGCTTCCCTGGCAAGCGCAAGAGCCTGAGTTCAATCCCCGGTTCTGGGGGAAAAAAAAAAAAAAAAAAAAAAAGATTTTAGGGGCTGGGAGATGGCTCAGTGGAATAAGCACTTCCCTGGCAAGTGCAAGGTTCTGAGTTCAATCCCCAGTTCCGGG
>NW_004524668.1:5934103-5948851 GCF_000260255.1 Octodon degus
TTTGGGTTTCCTTGGGGAGGCCTAGATCCAGCCCCACAGATACTGAGGGAGAAATGTACACTCCTCCCATTGGGAGGGATTAGTGGATGTTTGGCGAATATTTGCCCATCCTGTGCCACGGCACAAGTCAGAGTTAAGTCTGCCTTTGCAGACTCAGTCCTGACGTCAGGCCCTTTGCCCTTGGCCACTGTCCTCCCTTCAGTTAGCTGGATCTATACAAGTTTCTCCTCATCGCACCTGCTGATGGCATCCGTTTCAAGCCCAGGGGCTGGGGATGGAGCTCAGTGGCAGAGCACCCGTCTACCATGCATGAGGCCCTGGGTTCCATCCCAGCACTAAAAAGAAAAAAAAAATCCAATCACAGAAAAGCAGTGCTCATGGTATACACAGGCTTTAATGCTGGTTTCTGCTTCTGTGTTTTAGACCAGGAGCTACACAGGAGAAAATTGGCGATGTGAACTTGCAGAGAGCCACAAAACGTGGCAGCTCCCCAAACTCAGATCCCTTTTGTGGGAAGTCTGAGGGAGAAGGCATGAAAGGAGCAAATGTGGACTGAACATGTGGGGTCTCCCTCATGAGTGCCTGCCCCTCACAGGTGCCAGCACATGTATATTCACAGTAGAAGTTCATTGGTTGATCCAGGTCCCGGCTGGGCAACCCTGTAAACCCACCACTCCAGGAAGCTGAGACAGGAGGGTCTCAAGTTTGAACCTAGCATGGGCAACTTGGAGCAACTCCCAACTCAGAATGCAAAGGGCTAGGGATTTAGTTCAGTGGTAGACCATTCTGGGTTCCATCCCCAGTATGGAAGGAAGGAAGGGAAGAAAGAAAGAAGGGAAAGATGAAGAAAAGAAGAGGAAAGGAAAAAGTAAAAGAAGGGGCTGGGGATGCATCTTGGTAGACGAAGGAGGAAGAGAAGGGTGAGGAAGAGGAGGAGAGAAGGGGAAAGGAGGAAAAAGCTATAGAGATTTAGCTGCATGCAGAGGCCCTGGGTTCAATTCCCAGTACCACCCAAAAGGGAGGTGCTTATTGATTGACTTATTGATAGACCGAGCAGGAATTAATTTAATATTCATAAAGCAACTAATTTAGGGAGATGTTACTGTTCCATTTGAAAAGAAGAGGAAGGGCCAGCAAGATAGCTCAGCGGATTAAGCGCCGGCTTAAGCAAGCACCACATGCGCTGGGGAGGCTGAAAGCAGGAGAATCACTGAGTCCAAGCTGTGTAGTGAGACCCTGTACCAAATACATTAAAAAAAGAAGAGGAGACAGGGCTCAGGATGACATGGTTTTATGACCACATTGCTGTTTCCCAGCACCCACCAGTGTGATTTATAGACATTCTCATTGTCGACCCCAGAGGTCCCAGGTGGTAACCTCTGCTACCTCCTCACCCATCGGCAATGTGGGGACAACAGTAAAACTTCACCTCAGAATGAGATGAAGTGAGTGTGGGAAGGGCAGAGCACGGTGGCTGGTGTTGGGAAGCCCTCGCTACACATTAACCATTTCCCGTTATCACCATCATCCTCGTCTATCTCTCCACATTAAGTTGTTGTCCAAACTCCAGCCTCAGTTCAGAGTCCCACAGCATGACTCCTGGGGCCAGCGGTGGCCGCTCTTGCTCCTGATCGCCCCAAAGTGACTGAGAGATTAGTGTTCAACCCGGAAATGGGGTGCCCTGACTTCAGGCTCTTGTCAGGATGCTTCTGACCCCAGTTCACTCCAAATGCTCTCCTGTTCTAGATTTTGCAGCGTTGATATTTTCAATCTGAGTGGGTCTAGCTGTTGCTCCAACCAAAGCCAAGAACTCCATGTAGACATTTCTAGCCTATCTGTGAAGTGATTCTTCAGAAGGCAATTGGTTTCCAGATGTCCTAGGGGAGAGTAGAGGGGTGCAGTGGCAGGGTGGGGGACCAGGGAAGGGTGGGAGGTGACGGAACCTGGGATTCTATTTTGCAGTCATTCTGGGTCCAGCTATTGAAAGATATTTTCTGTGCTTCTCTTGTTATTATTCTATTATTGTTTTTTTTTGTCTTCTCATTATTCAAATTGCAACCTTATTAGGATGGATCTGTTGGGTAAGTAGTGTAACCCCTACATTGAGATTCCCCGGCTGGGTTTTAGAATATTTTCCGCTTTTGAAAACCACCAATGAGCTCGGGTAGCTTTGGCAGGTTACCAAATGTGAATGTCCCAGCCCACCATTGATTGACCTTGGTGTGGGGTTGGTGGGATGGGAGGTCTCAGGAGATCTGGGGCATGTGTGGCCCTACAGACCAACCTCTTCTTTCCCAGAACGGCAGAGGCTGCCCGGAAGAAGAAGGAAAACAGGAGGAAATGGAAGCGTTATCTCCTGATAGGCCTGGCCACTGTCGGAGGCGGGACAGTGATTGGTAAAGCCAGCTGGGAATGGTGGCGTATGGGCTGGGGCTGCACACAGCAAGAGATGTGTGCCAGATTTGGATAAGGAGAGAGTGTAAGGGGGTGGGCTGGAGGTGGCCCCTGCAGGCGGCAGTTGCCTGGCCAGCGATAGCTATGCTCTTATCATTATTAGAAGCTTCCGTGGAAGACAGTGGCTCGCTGGTGGGACAAGAACTCACCTTCATGTGCCACGGGCTGCTTTCCCTGCAGGTGTGACTGGGGGTCTCGCTGCCCCCCTTGTTGCTGCTGGAGCTGCGACAGTCATTGGCAGTGCTGGGGCAGCAGCGCTGGGTTCAGTGGCAGGCATAGCTGTCATGACCTCGCTGTTCGGTGCAGCTGGTGCCGGCCTGACAGGTGAGGTTCCAAAGGGATTACAGGGGCTGGATGCACCAGCACAGCCCACCCTAAAGGACACGCCCAGGTGGCTTTGCAGGAGCTCCAGCTTTGTGCGTTCGGGGTCCCAGCCATGCCAGACCTGCCACAGTTTCACAGAGAATCGAGCCAATAGCAGCACAGGCTAGGGTGGTACCGAGGTTAGGGAACTGGCTCCCCCAATCCCTCAAGGGCCCTGGGCTGCTTCCCTAGAGAGAGCACAAAAGGGCCTGCTGCCACTACACTGTGGGTTTTCAGGCAAGTGCCTTAGAGACATGCGTGCTTCCTTGTGGTCAGACAGAGCGTGGCTGCCTTTCCCGGACCAGCTCATCTGTGTCTGCAGCCCCTGCTTACTAGGAAATCCCCACCCTGCTCCCTGGCGGAGAGACCTAGTTAATTCAGTCCGCTCCCATTAAGACCGTGGGTCAGTAATGGAAAAGATCCAGCCAAGTCAGGACGAGGCAGTAGTCAGAGCCTGGATGCAGACCCCTGTCTGCCCCCACACACTGCCTGTTACCCTCCTCTGTAATTGAGTACAGTCATGACACTTGCCTTAGGCAATTCACAAAAAAAAATGTGTGATTTCCAGGACATGGCACATGCAGTCAGTGACTGCTCTGCCCCACCCCACTCACGCAGAGTCCCCTCTGTAATTCTCACATCTGGGCCTTTAGGATACAAGATGAAGAAGCGTGTTGGGGCCATTGAAGAGTTCACGTTCCTTCCTCTGACGGAGGGCAGGCAGCTGCACATCACTGTTGCCATCACTGGATGGCTGGCATCTGGCAAATACCGTAAGGACCAGTGGAGAAGGAGTGGGAATGGGGCTGGACCCTGGCAGGGCTGGGCCTGCAGCTATCAGGCAGGCCTGGGCTAGGTTCTTATATATCTCTTGGAGAAGGAGCTGAGGAACCCCATTTTGGCAGAGGTGGAAACTGAGGCTCAGAGAGGTGAAGTGACCTTCTCCCATCCATCCACCTACCCTCCCACCTGTTCATCCATCCATCCATCTACCCAGCCAACCAGCAATATTTATAGAATAGCCCCTCATTCTCTTATCCATCCATCCATCTTCCATCTACTATTCACTTATCCAGCCATCCAGCACATTTTTAGAATACCCACTCACCCATCCACTCATCTACCCATCCATCTATTCATCATGTACACAGACGGCCAAATTCATAAAATATTGCACTTACCATGTGCTGCCCAGCAAGCCAGGCTCTAGGAATTCAGTGGTAGGCAGCATATTCGTGGTTCACGTAAGATATAAGACAGACCTGTAGAACACGTAAGATATAAGACAGACCATGTAATCACAAGGAATTTGGGGACACAATAGGAGAATCACAGGGTGCTCCTGGGGAAGGCTCCTGGAGAAAGTAACATTTAGTCTAAGGACTGGCTTGACGTTATCCAGGTAAAGAAGAAGGAAAAAAAAAAATGTGTGCAAACCAAGGAGCAGCATGTGGTACTAAAGAACCAGAAGGAGCACAGGACAGCCGCAGCCGGGAGCCAGAAAGCAGGATTGTGGGCAGGGCCACACCATCCAGGAGCGTGTGGGCTGAGGTTTGAACTTGTCCTCAAAGTGGAAGGTAGCCAAGGACTTTAAGCACACAGGTGAGAGATCAGTCCACTGTGGCCATGTGACCTCAAGCCAGTCACTTAGCTTCCCTACCTCGATGACTTCATTTGTCAAGTGCAACGGAATATTTCTGCTTCCGGGGCTGCTACGAAGATCAAACTAAGCGTGGCAGGCGCCTAGTTTCTGGCTGGCATTTCACAAACATCGGTGCCCTTCCTGCATGCTCTGGGGGCTCCTGACCTGGATGGCTGGGGGCGGGGCTTGCACCCTGGTCCACTCACTGTTCTTCTGATGCACAGCCAGGGTTTTTGTACCCCTGCTTTCACTTCCCCATGATGGGGGTGGGAGAATGTGAACACAGATCCCGGTAAAGGAATTTGAAATTCTGACCAAGATGGAAGCCACATCCCTTGACTGCACTGTGGCCCTTTTTGCCAGATCAAAGCCTGAGGTCGCTCTGGGGAAAGGAAACCAGCTTCATGGTTCTCTTTCAGGAGTGTACTACAGTGTGGGACCCAGGAAGAGGGATGGTTAAATGAAATATAAGTGAGTAGAGACAGGTCAGGCGGGAGAAGTCACCCGTTCTGCCTGCCGAACGCCACATGTTCCTCACAGACTTGCTTGCACGTGATGGGAATAAGCGGACTTTCCTCGGCACACCTGCTTATTAATCATGACTGTAATGGTGACAGCGGCTTTGTAGCTGACCACTTGCCCTGAGCCCAGGACTAACTCCAGCGCTGGGCATGCAACACGCCTCCAACTTGAGGCTGGAGCACCACCCCCACTTTACAGAAGAGAACACCAAGGCTCAAGACGGATTCCCGGGGTGGGTTACCCAGCAAGATTCAGACCTCTTCCGCCTGGCTCTCCCGCCCCTGCTCGTGGCCACTGACAGTACAGTGCAGTTGCTACACATGTCAATCCATGGAACTCTTCATGCCGTCTCTCCACGGCCACCGTAGACATCTGTGAGAATGATTCCATTCTTCTGCGTGTAGAACCTGAGGCTGAGAAGGGCCTCGTGCCTTTCAGACAGGGAGCTATGCCCAGCGGCGCAGCCCTAGGTGTTCAGCGCATCGAGGCTAGGCTCCCCCTGCTGGCCGCACCTGCCTCTTTTCTCCAGATGATTGTGGCTTTGTCCTTAAAAGACCAAAGACCTCTGGGTTGTCACAGAGCCAGTCCTTGCAGAGGGAGGGGACGGCTGCAGGACCTCTCTGTGTCCAGAGAGCACCCTGTAAGGAAGGGCAAGGCCTTTGGCTCAGACAGGCAGGCCTGGGAAGCCACAGGCTCTCTCGCCTTCCTTCATTAGTGCTGCTTTTCTGAGAGCTTATGGTGTATCCGTTGCCTGGTTTTGTTTTTGTTTTGTTTTGTTTTGTTTTGTTTTTCCCCCCGGAACCAGGGATTGAACTCTGGCCGTTGCGCTTGCTAGGGAAGCACTTATTCCACTGAGCCATCTCCCCAGGCCCCAGTTGCCTGGCTTTGAGCACGTGCTGCTTGGCCCAGCAGGGTGTAGGGGAGGCAAACACTCAAGACGGAATGCAAAAACGAATGCGTGATTCCAGGCTGCAGTGTGGACTTACAGGCAAGGTACAGGCACCTTTGATCTGCCAGAGGGGCTGGGGAGAATTTCCTGTGCACAGAGGCGATCAGACTAGAGCTCACAGGGTACATGCGAGTGAACCAGGGAGGTCAATGTGAGATTCAGGAGCTAGTGAAGAGTTTGCGACACGGAGATTTGTATCCTGAAAAGGTCTCCAGGGCCACAGGGAGACATCGACAAGGGCTGGACTAGGTGTCCTTCTGGGCCCATATCCTGAAGGCAGTGGGCAGTAGGAGGACAGCAGGATGTGCTTGGGTATGCTTTTCTGCTTGCTGTTGGCCGCTGTGGTGCTGTTGTCTCATCTCGCCTCACATGTCATCATTTTCCTGGTCTATTTCCCAGGTAGGGAAATTGAGGCCCGGGACAATGTTTAATGAATCAGGATACCACATAGTGAGACCAGAAGCGTCCCATCTGACGTCAGCAGCGTTGTGCTAGAATTCAAGCTTTGTACACGTAGTAGTTCACACACTCCATTCTTACAACTACCCTCGGGAGATGAGTTGTAATCTCCTCACTTCGCGGATAAACAAAGTGAGGCTCAAGGTCATCAGAGAGTGATGTTTCCAAGGTCACCTAGCTAACTGCTCATGAGACTGGAGTTAGGATGGCCTATGGGGTAACAGGATGCTCCCCTCCCCCTGCCAATGCCTCTTGTCCTCCCTGCTTGTTTGAGCAGCCCCCCATCACCACCTACCTAGCTTAGTGCAGCAGGGATGTCCTCAACCATAGAGTCCGCCTACCTCTCTTCTTTCCAGGCACCTTCAGTGCCCCCTGGGCTGCCCTGGCCCGCAGCCAGGAGCAGTACTGCCTGGCCTGGGAAGCCAAGTACCTGATGGAGCTCGGCAATGCCCTGGAGACCATTCTCAGTGGCCTCGCCAACATGGTGGCCCAGGAAGCCCTCAAGTACACCGTGCTATCTGGTAAGCCTCCCCTCACCCACAAAGTGGTACCATATCCTTGTGTGCCCACGGGGTCCAAGAAGCCAGGCACCAAGCTGGAGATGGAGAAGGCTGTAGTCTTTATGTGAGGAGACAGGTCAAAAGCCAATCGCATAGTGTGTGTGTTAGCTAATGCTGCGTGACAAGTTGGTCCCCAACTCAGTAGCCTAGAATAATAATCATTTGTTGCAGTGGTTCAGGAGTGGAGAGGCTGGGGAGAGCTGATCTGAGTAGGGCTGCTTATGGATTTGTGGGTCCACCAGTTGTTAAGGGACGTTAGCTAGCCTTACACGGGCCACCAGAGAAAACCTGGGGATGTTCTATGAGTCTCCTAGAGTCAGCAGGTGAGCCTGTCACAATGGGAGAAGTTTGGCAATACTGAGGATGTCCAAGTTGTAGCCTGCATGTATTGTACTCGTCCGTCAGTAGCCACTCACTGCCCCAGAAGTACTCCCCCTTCATCACTGATATTCCACTTCCCCAGGCATCGTGGCCGCCCTGACCTGGCCAGCCTCACTCCTCAGTGTGGCCAACGTCATCGACAACCCCTGGGGCGTGTGTCTCCATCGGTCGGCAGAGGTTGGCAAGCACCTGGCCCACATCCTGCTCTCCCGGCAGCAGGTACTAGAAATGGCTGTGGGGGAGGGGAGGAGGTGAAGTGAGGGCCTTGCTGGTGCCCATCTGGAGGTTCTAGCAGCAGGTCCACTTGGAAGAGTCTGGTGCGTCCATGGGGGAGGTGGTCTGCTCTGCCCCCCAGGGCTTGCCATGCAGGACTCCTAGGATGGACCTGTGAGAACTATAGACTGCATAACTCTAGCTGGTAGTTAGATGAAGCAAGGGCATCTGCAGCTGTGGACAAGGCTGGGGACTTGAACAAAAATGAAAGTGACTTCAACTAAAGAGTATGGCATGGACCAGCCAGCTAGCTCAGTGGACTAAAGCGCCTGCATAAGCAGAATGCAGCAGCTAGGGTTCAATCCCTGGTGTGCTGTGCTGGCCCCACCCGCGGGGCACGCTGAGATGGCAATTGAGACTGGGCGAGGTGACGCACACCTGCAATCCCAGCACTTGAGAATCACTATGAGTCCGATCTACATAGTGAGACCCTGTAGACCCTGTCCTAAATAGATAAAAAGTAAAAAATAGAAAAAATAAAGAGTGTGGCATGGTGCACACCTGTCATCCCATCTACTCAGCAGGCTGAGAAGAAGGATTATAAGTTCAAGGCCAGCCTGGCCAAAACTTAGAAAGACCTATTTCAAGATTAAAATTAAGGCCAGACATGGTGGCACATGCCTATAATCCCAGTGTTCAGAAGGCTGAGGCTTGGGTTCAAGGCCAACCTGGACTATACAGCAAGACCCTGTCCCCCACAAAAGAAGAGGCTGGGGGTATGGCTCAGTGATACAGCACTAAGGAGGAAAAAAAAAGGGAGGTTAGCAAAGTGAGGCTCCTTGGGCAAGGTTTCAGTAGGAACCTCTGATTCAGTCAGCAGTGAAGCCAGTGAGGCAAAGGACACCACGCATACACCTCTCCCGGGCTCCGACACCCTGGTGCCGGGTGTTTCTTCCTAGACGTACGCAAGTGGTCCTCCTGGCAAATAAAAACTGCCTCTTTCAAAATAAGCTTGAGGAGCCAAGTGTGATGGTGCCCCTGGAACCCAGCGCTCTGGGAGGCTGAGGCAGGAGGATCACAAGGCCAAGCTTATTAGTCTGGGCAACTTAGTGAGGTAGCGAGACCCTGTCTCAAATACATGATAAATAAGGAAGCCTGAATAAATGGAAGCGAGCACGTGAGAGGCAGCATCAGAGAAGGCCGTACTGTTAGGATTGCTCTCAGCTGCAAATGGGAGAAAACCCAAAACAACAGTGGTTTAAGCAAGGTAGAAGTTTATTTTTCCTAGAAAAATGGCCTTGCCCTCCTGGTCCAAGATGGCAGTGTCTGAGTTCCAGGTAGCAGGAGAAAGAAAGAGCTGGAGGAGACAGCCACAAACCATAGCCCACGTGTCTGTTGGCTGGAGCCCAGCTGCTAGCGGCCGCAGAAGCGAGGGCTTCAGTCTTTATTCTGAGGAGCAGCAAAGCCAGCTGAAATTCAGTTACTATGTGCAAAAGGCTGGGCAGACATCGAGGGACAGATGGCAGCTTCTGCTGTGGGCACATTGGCCAAGAAGCTGGTAACGCCTGAGTCCTAAGTACGGGGATCTTAGCCACAAAAGGAGAAAGGGAAGAAAGGAGGAGGGGGAAAGGGAGACAGAGAGGAAGAGGAAGAACAGGAAGAGGGAGAAGTCCTTTGTCAGGTTTGGCTGTAAGGCAAATACCAAAGGGGCACTGGCTGGACAAGGTCTCTTTCTCTCTCTCCCTCTTCACACTGCCTTCTGTCAGACTGACTCCTCTTGCACCCCTCTTAGATGGCCCTGTGGCCACCCCCAGATACAAAGGCAAAATCTGTCCTTGGGTGGTGGTGGTGGTGGTGGTGGTGGTGGTGTGTCTGGGGAATCGTAGTAGCACTTATGCCAGAGGATGAGGGGAAGAGAGGATATCGGGAGATGACTAGCAATTTTTGCCACAAGGTTCCTGCGGAGTTCAGTGCTATTTAATGGGGGATTCTCTGTTATGTAGGGAGCGGGGCGGGGGGCAGGGATGGAATACATGAATTGGTGGGAAATAGGAGGAAAGGTGGAGACTGGTAAAACCAGAGGTCTCCTCAGAAGCTCACTGGAGCCTTCCTCCCCTTCCATATAGAACTGGCCCCCAGGTAGCCCAGACAACTTCCTCTTCTTTACTGTCTTCTACTGATAATCCTCCTTTTCTACAGATTCATGACTCTAAAGGTTCCTCTTAATCTCTGACTCACTGCCTTATGTTGTCATTTAAAGCTAATACTTTGTGTCCCGCCTTCCTCTCTAGAAACACAACAGCTGTCCCTCCCCTGTCACTCCTTGCTTTGTTATGCAGCACACTTGGGGGTACCTTCTGTCTCACCTTCCCACCCCCAGAGGGTCCCAGATAGCTGCGGTCCTCCACCACAGGCAGAGGCATAAGAGGGAAGGAGCCCTGGTCATCGACTGCTCCTGGCTCCCAGGAAAGAAGTGGAGGTGGCTGATAATGATTGGAGGTGAAAGTGGATTAACTCAGCCAGAGGCTGCCTGCTGCAGGCCTTGGAGGAAGCCAGGTGCACTTCTGCAGAAATGAAAGTCCAGACTGCATGATTTGGCCCACACACGAGGTGGCGCTGAGGGACATACAAAGGCTGAAGGTGTGTGACAGCTCACTGGGTCCCCTCCAGACACCTGTGTCTTTTTCCCCTTACCAGGGCCAGCGACCTGTCACCTTGATTGGCTTCAGCCTGGGGGCCAGAGTCATCTACTTCTGTTTGCAAGAGATGGCCCAGGAGAAAGGTAAGCCAGACTCTGTCGCAGGTGAAAACCATTCCCAAGTTGGTCCCCCTGGGCTACACATTCTGAATGCAGCCGAGGTCATGAGCTTTATGAAGTGTATTCTTCGTGCTTAGAAATAACAGTTAAATGGTAGTGGTTTTATAATAGGGGGGAAAAACTAATAAGCCATTTGGAAAATTATTTCACTTTTTCTATACAAAAATTAGACTGGATGAGCGGCCGTCTTTCATTAATGGCATTGGTCCTTTTGTTCCGATGTGTGTCCTTGAGTGGGAGAAAGGGGGGCAAGAACCCCAGAATCCAGGGGTCAGGAGGAGCGCGTTCCCTCTGAAGGATCCAGAGCAGGCTCCTTCCTTGTCACAGAAGCTTCTTCTAGTGGTGGCCAGGATTCCTTGGAGCACCTCAGTGTCCCTTGGCTTGTCAGTGCTTTAGTGTCTGCTTCTATCTTCCTGTGGCTTTTCTCCCCTTTCTCTTGTAAGGACTGTGTCACTGTCAGTGTCATTTAAGGCCCACTCCAATCCGGGATGACCTCGTCTCAAGAACATCTGTGAATGCCCTTTATTCAAGAAAAGTTTTCATGGGCAAATTCCAGGTGGGTAAATCTCCCGAGAAGCTACTAGTCAACCCACCAGATGCTGGTAGGAGTGTGTCGTGCCTTTGGTGCCATCCCTTGTGTGCCAGGAAAGCAGGAAGCCCAAGGACCCTGCTGCGGGTCTCAGTGGGTACAGGCTTCAGGGAAGGTGCTAGTTTTGGAAAACTCCATCCGTGGAGGGCTGGCACCTCACAGCCAAAGGCCCAGGGGCAAGAGCAGGAGAACACAAGCCTTGGTTCCCTGCTTCATGGGTTGGCCATCCCACTCCATGGGTTGTTTCGAGAAGCAAGTGAGATGGCTCATATCATACTTGTCCCAGATAGTGCTCAAACCCGTGGCTAACCTGTTTTCAGCACTGGCTTTCCCAGACACCATGGGAGAGGCCTGGCATTTAGGACTCTTTACCATGTACTGGAGCATCTCCCCAGCATCAGCACAGGCTAAGGACAAGAGCTGTTCTCTTGGCCACAGTGCAGGGTGTTCATGGCATCCACTAGAGAAGCCTCAAGTTGCTGGTACGTGCTCCGCCCTCAGCCCCACCGTGCACCCCCTTTCCTCCTGCGTTTGTAGTTTCCAGCAGCCTCCGCCTTGCCCTGCTTTCATCCATGTCCGTGATAGCATTTGGGAGGCATCTTTGTCCCACTTCCAATGGTTCTGGGCAACCCAGCAGCACCAGTAAAAGAGGCCTGGGTACCTCTGGGTGGTGCTCACCGGGAAAATTGGGACGCAGGGCAGAAATCAAGGAAAAGCCACAAGGAAGCAGGGATGAATCTGGGAAAAAGTGGGCGACACTGGACCTTCCTTTGCTGTAGTCATCCTACCCGCTCCAGCCATCGCCAAAGTTAGAGCACCTCAGTAAGCCCTCTTCTCCCTTCTTTTCTTGTACACCTGCTCCAGGATGTCCACCTGGGCCACTCTGGCCAGTCAGGAGGAGTCCCCTAGATACCCAGTGTCTCCCCGTCCTCTGCTCTTTGTAAATGACTGTCTTGAGTTACAGCAGGAGCAATGACTCCTGCATAACACCATTTCTTCAGTGCTACTGCTTGGTGCAGATTCATAATTACCCTGTCAGATTCTCGGGCAAAATGGGGGCAAGACCTTTTACACAAGAGAACGTAAGACTTTTGCTATAAAAACAAATGGGTTATAAAGAGGGGCTCACTGTCCCCAGCTTCTCTCTGCAGTCTAATTCTCCTCCTCCAAAGGAGGCCATTGAAAAGCTGTCGTTCTCTGCCCTGTCTTCATTTTGCTTCTGTCCTGGTCATCTTTCCCCCAAGTCATGCATAAGCCACCATCCTGGCTCCTTACCTGGAGTGACGAGGTCTTATTCATCAACGCAGTTCATCACTGAGCGGAGATGGCGCAGTTCTGCCGCCAGTTAGCATAAATTACTTGCTACCTTCAAATCATTAATACAAGCCAAGCTTTTGCTTCCCTTGCTGAGCAAATTGAATTAATTACCCTCATGGGCTACTTGGCCGCTGTCAGCAGAAGTGAAGCTGCCCAGCAGAGTAAGAAGTGGAAGCCAGCGAGGGAAGGAGAGGGTTGGTGGCCTCCCTGCAGAAGGCAA
The DNA here is from genome assembly GCF_000260255.1 of Octodon degus. Taxonomy (NCBI): domain Eukaryota; kingdom Metazoa; phylum Chordata; class Mammalia; order Rodentia; family Octodontidae; genus Octodon; species Octodon degus. The sequence goes on from NW_004524668.1 coordinate 5,946,591, forward strand.
GTGCACAGGCCTCGGGATGCTCTTGTGCCACAGCCTTTGGGGACAGTCCCCAAAACAGCATCCTCCCAGCATCTTTGCTGCTTGGTGCTCCTTCCCTTGGGCCTTCTGGCCCTCCGGAAACAGTGTGGATGTTAGTATTAGCAGATGTGGGCCCAGCACCCAGCTCCTGTCACGGGCTAGCCTGTGGGGCCTTGGGCCTCAGCTAGGGGGCTTCGTGCACTGAGCTTGGAGGATTGTTGGGGGTCAGAAGACCAAATGGATAGAATAGCCTGCCCCAGCTCAGGTGCAATCGGTAGGCACATGTTTCCTCCAGCGTGAGGACCACTGGGGCCCAGGAGCTAGAGGGGAGTGTGTGGTGCACATGGAGGAGCTTGTTGTTGGACGTGTCCTTCCCTGAAGTGGTCTGTGAATTGCAGGTCAACAGGGGCTGCCTTGTGCCGCATCTTCCCGCCAGTAGACAGCGCAGCAACAGGAGCATCTGAGTGTTCAGGAAGGTGGAGGAGATTGACTTAGGTCGACAGAACCAAGCAAGGCCGGAGTGCCTGTGTCCTGGGTGCATTATCTCTTGTCATTTCCGGCCTGCTCCCAGCCTGGCAATGGGCATGACCATGCTCCCTGCTGTGCAGAGGAAAAAGACCAGCACCAGGAGGGTCAGCCATGAGGATGCCAGGGCCAGGGACAGGACCCAGCGTGTGGGCACGTGGTGCCACCACCACCCTGAGGGAGGAGCTAGCACAAGGGCCTGCCAGGGGTCCCCCACACAGCAAGGGTGGGATTTTCAGGTGCTCTGGAAATGGGGGAGATGGGTGCTCCCACCGCCTAGGAAGGGCCCTGAGGTGGGATGGTAGGAGTGCTGACAAGTGAGGGAGAGGCCTGGCATGCTACCAGGCTAAAGACCCAGAACCAGCCAGTCAGGTGCTGGGAAAAGACTGAGGTCCCTGAATCATGGAGTTGTCCGGTGGATCCTTCTAGGGGCCAGGGCCAGGCAGTCTGTAGCCCCCTCATGTGTGCAGACTCACACACATGTATTCCAACTCATACATACATGTGCACACTCTCACACACATGCGTATGCACACACATGCACGCGCACAGCAGCTCAGCGGACCCCAGTGGAATCCACCTCCCCACTGTTCTCTAGATCGAGTGCAGACTTTGCAGCACGATCCTCAGGCCCCCTCTCATACCTGCCCCCAGCGTCTTTGTGACTCTGCAGCTCACTGTGTGCCCGCTGCACCCAGCTGTCAGGCCTGGCCCTGTGTTCTGCCTTCCCTGTCCCCCATAACTCATTTCACAGGTCTCACTGTGTCTGGAAGCTGTTCCTCCAGGAGGAATCACAGTAGCAGTGAGCACAGCCATAGGCACTTGTGCCACTGTGTTTTCACACACCCCTTACGGTCCTAAACTCCACACATAGTATGTTGTGTAGTCCTCCCAACGATGAGGCAGCTACTGTCATCATGCCCACTTTACAGATGAGCAAACAAAGGCACAGGGTTTAGGTAAGTGGTCTGGTTCATGTGGGTCAGCACGTGGCAAGGCAGCGTGTGGCAAAGCAGGCAGAGATTGTGTGACATCCACCCCAACACTAGACTGCTCCACTGTGTCCCTTTTCCAACCTGTCCTGCTCATTTGCCAGTCTGTCCTGCTAGTCTGTAACTGTCTTCATAGGCAGGTAGTCAAAATCACCTGCACAATTCTTCCCCCAAAGTAAGCATGCCAGAGTCCTAAACAGGATGGATCAGCCACCCTTATTTTAGAAAGAGTCCCCCTGGAAAGTTCTAGCAAACCATCTGTCCAGAAGCTACAGCACAGACAGGACGCAGTTGAGCAAGGGTCCTGCCCCAGTGCCTGGCACATCCCGGCTGCCCTGCGGAACATATGACCTCTGACCCGTGGACACCAAGGCCTTCTGGGAGGGGCTGGGGCCCCCGCTTAGTGTGTGAATTCTAGTTTGTGTGACTGCCTTATGGGGAAGAAACACGTCATGGTAGCTGTGTGCATCCACAGCACTTTGGCCACAACAGCTTGAGGAAAGGAAAGAGTCCCTTGTATGTGGGGACTGTGACACATTAATATTTTATTTAGAAAATTTCTGCAGCTCCAGAGGAACTAAGACAGGAGGCTTAGGGCCAGCCAAATAGCTCAGTGGATTAAAGCACCTGCAAGCAGGCACAGGGGCTGGAGTTTCGATCCCCAGGCCTGCCATGCCAGCCCTGCTCCTGGGGCTTGCTGAGACGGCCATTGAGACCGGGCATGGT
>NW_004524668.1:5949101-5961559 GCF_000260255.1 Octodon degus
AAAAAAAAAAAAAAAAAAGACAGGAGGCGTGCTGGGGAAGTGGCTCAGTAGAATAAGCGCTTGCCTGGCAAGCACAAGGGCCTGAGTTCAATCCTTGGTTCCACAAGAAACCTGGCAAAAGACAGGAGGCTTGCCAGTTCATAGGAATGTGAGTCCAAGGTGAGTCAGAAAGTGCAGCCGGCTCAGCTGGCTCTGCCCCCTACAGTGACTTTCAACAGCAGGAGATCAGGGCCTGAGACTCCGAGCAAGGGTTTTTATTCCCAGGTGGCCTGACCACTTCACCTGTACTGAGCAACCTCCTGGGACCCTGTGTCTAGACAGGAGGTGACAGATGGCTCTGGTAACCCCTTGCCCTGACCTTGACCGAGGCCATGCCAGGTGGCTGTCCCTTTGCTGGCTGTGACTTCTTCCAGCAGGAGCAGCAGCAGGGCTGACATCTCTAGCTGAGTGCAGGTGGCTGACTGGCCACGGTCGGTGCCATCCGTCCCAGGAGTGCCAGGCAGAAGGGCGCTGTCCCCATGTTGTACCCCAGTTTCCCCTCTTCTTTCCAGAGGATGAGTTGGGGGCTCCTGGTTTATAGAAACAGGAAGCTAGGGGCCGGGGAGAGGGCTCAGTGGAATAAGCGCTTCCCTGGCAAGCATAAGGGCCTGAGTTCAATCCCCGGTTCTGAGAAAAAAAAAAAAAAAACAGGAAGCTAAAAGCGAAACGCTGCCCACCTGCAGAGGGGACCTGAAGATCCCAAATACAAGCATCTAAGCCTGCATGCTTTGGGGCCTGGGGTGCAGGAGACTGTCAGGACCTAGAGCAGAACCTTTCTCACAAACTTGAACCCCACAAGGCCAATGGGCAGGCGCCAGGGACATAGCTCAGCAGTGCAGCACCTGCCTGGCACATGCTGAGTTCATCCTGAGCTCTATTCCTGATGCCAAAAATAAAAAGCATGGATAATAACATGGATGGATACATTCCAATAAAACCGCAGTCATCAGATGATGGCCACATGGAAAGCAGCCCAGCCTTCAACCCATGGGAATTGGGGGACACTTGAGAGCCAAGCAATAGAAGCAGCCGCGAATGGAAATGTGGGCCCAGAGCAATTCTTCATAATCCTTACTGAGTATTCATAATGTGCTGGGAGCTGCCTCCCATGGAACACGTGGAAGCTGGCATACGGGTGGCACAGGCTGTGAACCTTGCAGAGGAGAGCGTGGCCTCCACTCGGGGTCAGCCCTGCGGTCCCTGATCCTGTCTGTCACACCCACCCTCTCCTCTCGGCGGGCCTCCTTCCAGACCCTGGCCTATGGCCCTGGGGCGACAGCCTCCACTCTGGTCGGGATCCCGAACAGACTCCTTCGCCCAGAGATGCTGTCTCACACCCAAGCCATCCCAGCTCGCTGTCTGGTCTCAGGCAGCCCTGATTATTTAACGCCCATTCATCAATCTACACATGGAGGAGACCGCACCTAATTGCAGAAAAGCTGTCATTATCCGCGTTAGGAGATGTAAGAAAGGAACTGCTGTAATGCATTTGAATCCAGTAATTGTTTTCTGGAGCCCCTTGAGAGCCAGTAATGAAATGTAGCAATAAATCCCAGAGTCCGCAGTCCTCCAGCCAGCCTCCCTCTCCCTCTCCCTCCTCACTCTTCCTTCTCCCTGAGAAAAACTGCCTGTAGAATGGCTAACTTCTCTTCATCTCTGTCTTGGGATGATACTGAAAACCTTGGGGTCTGCTGCTCAGGGGCGCTGCTGCCATTCACAGGGGCCCTTACAGCCTGGCCTGCCCCTCCCTCGGGCTCTGCATGGTCAGCTTCCTCTCAAATAGGTGTCACCTGCAGACCACTTGAGGACAGGATTCTGTCAGACCGACCACCTTAAATCCCACAATGAGACAAAGCCAACAGAAAGTGTGCGCTCTATGAGTGACTTGAACGTGAAGTCCGCTCTTGTAGGCCGTCCTGGTGTATCAGTCACTATAGGCTGGGTTATGCTGCAGTAACAAGCATCCCCAACTCTTAGAGGTGTAATACGACCAACGTTCATTTCACACTCATGCTGCCCAACCCCTGTGGGTAGGCAGGAGCTGATCATAGTCACTTAGCCTGTCCCAGAAAGGTGTCACCTCAACATGTGCGTCCTCTGTAAGGGTCAGAGGTTTGTGAGTTGTGCACTGGTTCTTGTTGCTGTTGTTTTAATCTGGAAGCAATGCGTATCACCCTTGCTCGTGTTTCACTGCCAAAAGCAAGCACCGTGGTCATTCCTGACATCTGGGAAGGACTGCCGAGTGAGTTCCTATCATGTGTTCAGAAGACAGAGAGGCAGAACAGCAAGGTGGCAGCCACGGTACCTACCAAGGGACCTCATGGCTCCACAAAATAGCCCTAAGGAGCAGTTCCACTTCCTGAACACATACTAGAAAACCAGGTTCAGTCAGCAGGCAGAAGGACTTGATGGGATTCCAGGTGTTGTGGTGAATTGTCAGCCAAGACGATATAGCTACTAAGCTGCAGTTTCTTTATCTCAACTTTTTTTTTTTTTTTTTTTAATGTATTTGGTACAGGGTCTCACTACGTAGCTCAGACTCATAGTGACCCTCCTGTTTTCAACTTCCCCAGCGCTGGGATTACAGGTGTGCACCGCCATGCCCAGTCTTGGTGGTTGGCTCAGTGCACCTGGGGGCGGGGCTGGTGCAGCTTGTGGTGCCAGGGATCGAACCCTGGTCCCTGCACTTGCCTGAGCAGGTGCTTGGTCTGCTGAGCTATCTCACCAGCCCTTTATTCCCAACTTTGCCTCACAAGAGCAGCTTGGAAAGTAGGAGACACCTTCACAGGCAGTCAGACAGGGGCCCGCCGTGAGAGGTTTGGGTCAGAGCCCCAGCTATGAATGGAATCAGAGCTCAGAGCCCAACCAAGGGGCCTCTATGCAGTTAGGCAAGTATGGCACCAACATGCGACCCAACAAAGGAACAAAGCCAAGGCCACTGAAATGACCTGGGTCGTGTCAGTCAGGGAGCGGGACCAGGCAGATCCCAACTGAAACTTGGGATAGCATTTGGTCGAGAGAAGTAGAAGAGGTGTCCTAGTGACAATGCCAGAGACACACAGCTCCCAGGGATGGGAATGACAATCAGAACAGGAACATCCTTGCAGCCCGCGGCCTCACTGCTCCCCGGCTGCTGGTATGGGGCCCTGTCTTAGCCATAACGGCCCCCTGCCTCTTGCGGTTCAGGAGTAATGCTGACCTTGAGTTTGTTTTTGTTATTTGTTTCCCTGTTAGGATTACTTGGGGACTTGGTAGTTTAAACTCTTTAACCTTTTCCTTGCTGTGTATGAGGATAAAGCTAAAGCTGTTATCAACTCATTCTACGGACACTAACACGGGTTTTCAGTGTTTGTTTATTATTAATTTTGCATGATGTGAACACCCTTTCCCACCAATATTTGTATTATGGTGCTATATATTTGGTAATGATCCTTTACTATTGGGAAGGGATTTTAAAAATACTGTGATTAAACTGCATTTCTTCTTTGATTTTCATATTTTAAATAAAGCCACAGTCATTTACACAAAGGATAAACATCTGTCCCTGGGCAAATCTTTTGAGGACAGAGGTCAAAGTAAACTGCATAAGGTTTTTACATCATTTCTGTATGTATTTGATATATAGATCAATATCTGTACAAATTTAATCTTTTATTTTCTGGTAATGTGATCATTGAGAAAGTGTTTGAAATTTTCTCATGAAGTGTATATCGTGGCGTGAAAAATTCCTTTTGAGAGAAATTTATGTTCCTTTCATTTTTACCAAACTGCAAATTTTCAGCATGGATGTGAAAAACATTAAAATTATAACTTTGTGTACAAGATGAAAATAATTCACTAAATTCACCTTTTTTTTTTTTTTTTACACAAAATAAAATGAAAGTTAAGCTGTAAAAAAAAAAGAAGAAGAACAGGAACAGTGACCGCAGCAGACATGGCCACATGAGAAGGCCCAGTCCCTTTCCTGGTTGTGGTTTTTTTGTTTTGTTTTTGTTTTGTCTTTTGGCGGGACCAGGGATTGAACTCAGGCCCTTGTGCTTGCCATGCAGGTGCTTATTGTACTGAGCTATCATCTCCTTGACCCTCTTTCCCAGTTGTTGCTCAGAGTTATGCACATTCTGTTCCACTCTCAGCCACTAATGCCAATAGTTCTGCTGCCATTTTCACTCTTCAGATGGGAAGAGCGAAATTTAGAGAGAAGTAGAGTTACCTGTCCTAGGATTAGGATTGTGACATGTCTTTTTCCATCTCCGGAGCTCCCATTTTACCTTATGATTTTATTTCAACCCCCCTTGATTGGATGTTTTCACTCAAAGCCATATCCCAGGTCAGTTCTTCCAGAGGATATTCAAAATAAAATTCATTCCATCAGCTCATATTGGCTAAGCACCTACTATGTGCTGGACACTGTGGTGGGCTTTGAGGAGAGAATAGCTAACACAGGCTCCGTCATCCATCAACATGGTCTACTGATTTTTTTTATATTTTTTTTATTGAGAAATAAATATGAATGAGACAGTTTCACAGCTGATTAATAGGACAGTTTTGATAGTCAATACACTGTACATTGTTATCTTCTTAGTGGTTATCCATAGTCCAAGAAGCAGACTAACTATTTTGTATATATAAATACAAGATGATCTTTCCTTTGTATCTTTTTTTTTAATTTTAATTTTAATTTTTTTTGTCCTGTCAGAGGTGAATATTCTATTGGCATCTAAATACTATAGGTGTTTGAATTCAACTAAACAATGTAACACTGTTTAGCAGTCTATAATATTAGTGGGTTATCCTCAGAAGTTATTGACCTGAGCATTTTACAGCTCCTCGTATTAATATGTTTTTACTTTATATAACTCGTTTTTATACTTTTCTGCTGGATGGTTAAGACCAAGATAAAGCAAGACCTATATACCAAGGAATGTAACTTTTGTATCTGATAAGGTCAGCTAAGTACGCTCAGGATTTCTCCTGTAGCCCTGTACCACCTTTTGTACATCCTTGTCAGTGTCTGACATGAGGATGACTCACGGCCATTGCTTGACCAATTTGCTCTCTGTGAAAGCTTGAGAAAGTGTTTTTTTCTCTCCATGTGACAACATGGTCTATTGAAATAAACTGTGCTTCTGGAGATGTGAGTTGAGGTCTTGCACAGTGGATGCAGGGGTCAGCAGTGATGTGTGCCAATCATAGAACAGAACAGCTGGCGCATAGTAGGTTCTTTGGAAAGTGTGGGCTTACTAGCTTACTACACTGTGGGCTCTCAGAGCCGCTTGGTTGGGGCTGGCAGCCCCTTTTCTGCACATCCTGCAAGGTAGGAATTGTTCGCCATCTGCTACTTTTTTTTTTTTTTTGGTACCAGGGATCGTACTCAGGATTTTGCACCTGCTGGGCAGGTGCTTATGCTGCTGAGCTATCTCCCTGGCCTTGGATAACCATTTTAAATGCTTTATGTAACCAAAGAAATAGGTCTGAGTACCACTGGAGTCACTGAAACTCTCTGCTACCTGCTTGCATGATAGATCAATAATTTTTCCTCATCCTCCTCATCACCTGGCCAGCCAGCTCGTATTAGGCACCAGTGCTACACACAGCTATGTACCCTGAAACGGTCCTCTGAGGGTTTGATTATCCCCATTTTACAGACAAGGAAGCTGAGGCGCATGGAGGTGAAGGAGCACGTAGCCCACGGTGACAGGACTAGTGAAGATGAGGCTGGATTTGGGTCCGCAGTGCCAGCCCATATCCCGATTTATGGCTTGAGCCCTAATCTTTATGGGCTCTGGAGGCCAGCTTCCTTAAGTGGGGAAGGGGCGCAGGCTCAGTGGGAGGCAGGGTGATGGGCCTGGGTCTGTCCCCTGGGGATTTTTGTGGCAAGTCCCTGAGATCGCCACCAAGTGTCCTTCTTTTTACCACACACAGAGCTCCCCTCGGTGCAAGAGAGAAGCCTGAGTCCAGGGCAACTCTTGCCTCCTTGCTGGCACCAGTGCCTTCCCACCTGGTCTTGCGACCAGAGTGCTCCCTGCCTCCCTCCCAAGCCCATCTGTGGAGCCGCTCCCACACCAGCTGTCCCCAGTGCTGCACGCCGAGAGGAGGCTCAGGCTCCCAGGGATTTAGGAAAAGAATACTATGGTTTTTTTTTTTTCAAACAGGGTCTCACTGGCTTTGAACTTGCCTAAGCTGGCCTCGCACTCCTGCCCATCCTCCCGCCTCAGCCTCCCGAGAGCTGGGATTGCAGGCATGTGCCACCACACCTGGCTTCTTGCAAAACAATAGAAAGTAGTCAGGTTGCGGAGGCCCAGCTTCCCACGCTAGACACACTCCCAGTACGTGGGCTGTACGTTCCTGGATCCTACAACAGCAGACTGAAAATATTTAAAAAACAAACAAACAAACAAAAAAACCTGTGCATTGAACCTGTATAGACTGTTTTCTGGGGCTGGTGAGATGGCTCAGTGGTCTAAAGCACCTACTTAGAACAAGCTTAGCAAAGCATGGGGACCGCGGTTCAATCCCCCAGCACCACATGCCAGCCAGCCCCGCCCCCTGGTGGGCTGAGCTGGCCACACACACACACACACACACACACACACACACACACTTGCCAGTCTTTTGCTGAGTTTCATTAGTCCATTCTTGATGGAAAAACAGCCCTTCTCTCAGGTCACCAAGCCACCCGGCGTCCGCTCCACCCTGGCCATCCGTGTTCCAAACATTTAGCTTATGGAAAGTGCTCATTTATTTGGGGAACTAAGTGGACGTGGTGACCCTGTGACTTTGCCTTCCTGCTGGGGGCAGAGCGCTGATTTGTTTTGTTTTTGCTGTGCTGTGTCACGGCGGGGTGGGACGCACACACCAAGGGTGACAGTGGTGATGTTGTGAACTGCAACCCTTGACGCGTCTTCATGAGGGGTGATGCAGGCACTTTTATAGCACGGCAGGCCGGGGACTACAACTCAGACCCGGGGATCTGCCCGGCGTCGGCGTGGGCAGTAAGCAAAGCAAGCTGTCCCCTTCGCCTGAGTCATCAGCCTGTGTCCAGCCACTTCTCTCTCTGTCCCCTGGCGCCTCCCCCACCTAGGTTGCTGCCTCCTCCTGCTGGGTTCTGGTGCATCTGTTCTCAGGTCTGTCTCCCTGCCAGAGAGTGGCAACATTGGGATGGGCCCAGACCGCTTTGTCACCTCCGTATCACTGGCACCTGGATTGGGCCTTGCACACAGGAAGTGCCAAGACGCTTCCATAGATGGTTTATGAAAGACACACAAAAGATAGCCATGTAGGGCCGGTGAGGTAGCTCAGCAGACTAAACGCCTGTTTAGGCAAGCACAGGGACTGGGGTTCGATCACCAGCACCACAGGCCCTGCTAGGTGGCACACGCCCATAATCCCAGCACTGGGGAGGCTGAAGACAGGAGGATCAGTATGAAACCGACCCGCATAGTGAGACCCTGTGCCAAATACATTAAAAAAAAAAAAAAAAGATGGCAGTGAAGCTACTGCAGGTGCTGCCTGCAGAGAATGATGCCCAGGGCCTTGGGGGCTAGGGTGGATATAAGCTGCCAAGGCCAGGGGACACCACAGCCCACCAGACCTGAGCCAGCCGCTTGACCTATTGTCCAAGCCTCCCAGGGAGGCTGACACACGAAGGCCCACTCAAGCCCAGGACTGGACATGCACCTGCCAAATGGTGCCCTCGGGCGGGGAATGAACACGAGATGACCAGGATTCCCAGAAGTCAGCAGCCCTCCCCCTCCCCCTCTGGCGATGGTCCAGGTTCCAGTCAACCATGACTTTGCTTTGGGAGTGACCAACCCTGCTGCAGGTGGCAGAGGTGGCCTTGGTGGTGCCCGCTGCCGGGAAGAGCCACCATCTGGGTATTCCACAGAGACTCCCAGCCCAGCATCACAATGGACCCTTCATCTTTTTCAGTGTATTTGCTTTAAAAAGACTGAAAAAATTGAACAGTTGGAAAGAGAACTCAATTCGGACTGACTCACGCTAGCTGGCTCAGCCAAGAAATGGTCACATGGACTGAGAAATCAACTGCTGCTTCATTTGATTTATGCATTTATTCTCCTCTTCATTCCAAGAGGATTTGAAGGGAATTAATTGAAAGCATTGCATAGTGTCTCATCCAGTGGGCCTGCCCGTGTACTTGGGAGGAAGGACATCAGCGGCTGAGCCAGCTCTCCTGGGGGTGAACCTCAGGGCTTGGCACCTGAAAGACTGCAGGGCCTGCTCCATCCGGGCACTGGGGTTGGGCCGTTCTGCCAACCCTGGCCCCCGTCCCTTCCCCAACGCAAGCCGGGCCACTTTTCCTAAAGTCTTAGGATGCAAAGGAGCCTGGCAACCAGTTGAGATAACATCAACAAAGCAACACTGCACTGAGGGCCTAGAAATCTGAGTTCAAATCCAGACTCTGCTAGTTACTATCTGGAGGGTGCCCTTGGGCAAGTCAACCTGCCTTTATGAGCTTCAGACTAGTTAGTGAATTTGGGGCGGATATGCCCTTTGGAGTTATTCTGGGATTTCCTAACTGTCCCTGTTGAACACTTACGACACACCAGGTGATACGCTAAGAGCTTGGGCTATTTTATGTCATTTAATATACGAACAGCCCTAGCCCATGAGGAGGCTGGGACAAGGACTGTGTCTCTGGTTCCTTTCTGTCACCAGTACCTGGCATGGAATTTGGCAGGCAGGAGGTGCAGTAATTCATGTATAGCACCCTGGGATTCTATCTCAGCCTGCGCTGTTGGCTTTCAATGTGGCAGATGCGACCGTGCGGCCCTGGGGACCAGCAGACTGTGAATAAGCTGTCCTTCCTCCCTGTCTCCGTGTGGCTATCCAAGGAGATTTTCCCAAGGCTGCCGTACTCAGTACCTCTGAGCTCTCAAATAGGACAGTCACATCAGCTCTTGGGCAGGGAGTGAGTCCGTGGGAAATTGGGTTCCCTGATTCCCTGCCTTAATCCAAACTAAAGGCTGATCAGTTCCCTGGCAGTCTCTGCTGACTTCCTTTGAAAGGCATTTGCTTGCTCCAGAGAATGCAGACACCCCTTAGCACTCCCCACCTGCTAAAAGCGATCCAGTCATACTCTGGATGTGGGTCATCTCAACTGCACAAAAAGCAAGGATGCAGGGATTTGCCCTGGCCTAGCCCCCAGGATCTGACTTCTGTGGTACTACTAACGCACCAGCCACAATCTCCATTTGACCAATATAATCAATCTTCCTCTCCCAGGCGGGCCCCTAGTGGCCAACTAAATAATCCCATGTAGTTTTCAGGGCCCTGGGTTGGAGCTGGAAGAGTCCCCAGGAGTCGCCTTCATTTTAGAGGGGAAGAAAAGGGGCCAAGAGGCTCTGCACTCTGAAAGGCAGTTACAGCTGGTGTTGGAAGTCGATGCTGTTACGATAGGGGAAGCCAAGTTTGTGCAAATCGCAGCCCAGGAAGTCACCCTCCTTTCTCCCCACTGGGTCCCCAGGAGAAGTGAGCAGGCAAGCTGCAGCTCCATGATGACCAGGTTACCTCACATGCTGACACGACCTGGACTCACCTGGTGATCCCTAAAAGATGGAAGAAGCTAGGTGGGCCCATGGCAGGCTCAGACCCCAAATGCTGCATTCCTGATGTGGCACCAGTGACAGAGGGGAAAGAAGAAAAGGGAGAGGAAGCTGGAGACGGCCTTAGCCCCTTTGTGAGGTGAATCCAAGGCCTCATGCGTGTCTGCTGTCCTACAACGCTGCATCCCCTGCCCTGGATGGGAGAGAACGTGGCCTTGCCTGCCCTAAACAACTCGGCAGGTGCAGGCGAGGAGCAGAGCTGCCATCTGGCTTCCCATTGCATGGCGACCTGGGGCCTAGCACATGATGCCCTCCAGTGTCCTTATGCTTGGTCAGTCAACTAATGGACCTTAGCAGGTGGCATGGGACAGAAGTGGACAGAGAGATACCCAGGTGTGAAAGGAGGCAAGGCTGAGATCCCCTCTGTCTCTGCCCCCGTGACTGCAGGAACCCAGGCTGCCTGGAGCCGGGGAGTCCTTCCTGTGAGAGCTCCCAGGGTTCTTTATTCCAAAGCCTGATCTCCTTCGCCTGCCTTAAGACCTGATCTAGCCATCTGTCAACGTTTTTTTCTGCCCCAAACTGTGAAGTATGTGCAGAAAGAGGAGTTAAGTGAAAACTCTGCATAATGACTCAGAAAATCTCAGGTCTCCATGCCACAGGTCAGCATCACCATGGACTTGGAAGGCGTGGTGGCCACATCTGTAATCCCAACACCTGGAATACAGAGGTAGGAGGATCACTACAAGTTTAAGGTCAATCTGGGCTACTCAGTGAGTTTGAGGCCAGCCTGAGCTATGTGGTGAGACCTTGTCTCTGTCTCTGTCTGTGTCTCTCTCTCTCTGTCTCTCTCTGTCTCTCTCTCTCTCTCTGTCTCTCTCTCTCTCTCTCTCTCTCTCTCTCTCTCGCACTGACTGTCTCTCTCTGTCTCTCTTTCTCTCTCTGTCTCTCTCTCTGTCTGTCTGTCTTTTGTACCAGGAATTGAGCTCAGGACCTTGAGCCTGATAGGCAGACACTGCCACTGAGCTACATCCCCAGCATGTGAGACCCTGTTGAAAAAAAAAAAGAAAAGAAAATCATAGGATCAGGTCAGAGAGCCCCATGGTCAAAGCCTGGCTCCTCCATTTATAACGACATAAGTTATAAGAGTTTTGCAAGCCTTCCTCATTAGCAAAGTAGATCAGATGATACCTACTGCATAAAGACAAGTGAACTACCACAAATATAAGGCATCTGGTGCATCATAAGGCTCAGCGATTTGCTGGGGTCATCTCCAGGAGGTGGGCTGCAGTCCTGAGAGAATTAGGACACTGTAAACAGCTTTATCATGATTGGATGATCCCCAAGGCATGTCAGCATCATCCTGGGGTCAGTACTGTATGGTAGACTGTGGCTCATTCATTCAGCTCATGAAGAGCAGAGATTGTAGTCTGAGGTTAACAAAGGACAGTTGAAGTCCTCCAGTTCAAACCAGTATCCTGTACAGGATCCTGTGACATCGTCCATCAGAGGTATCCACTCACCTCTGTTTACTTGCTTCCAGTAACAAGAATCTTACTGCTGTGCTGTGGGTTAGAGTTAGCAATTTAGGAACTGTCATTTAAGCAGAGAATCCATCACTTGTAGAGTGTGGCGCATCAAGAACTACTGTCGTGGTTCTTAAAGCTGTAGGTGTGTCCCTACTTTCTGCTTAACAGATTCTGGGTCTGGGGTGCCCTGTCCGTCACTCTAGCAAGGAATGTCCCTGTGTGGATTCTGACCTTCTGGGTCTCTAGCATGTACTTGCTCACTCTTTCATTCTTCCATCTTTTGTTTTCCGAGGCATCCACTCATATACATGGGAAGCCTTTCCAAAGGATTTACAGGATGTGTAGGAAATTGGAACAACAGCTTGTGGGTAAATACGAAGTATCAGGGCCAGGGGGAAAAAACAGCTTGTACAGGAGATGTCATCCCAGCAGCAGGCACCTGTAGAGGAGCTAGGCCTGGATCTGAATTCCAGCTCTGCTTTTCTCTATCCGAGCAACAGACACAAGGTATGCTGTCTCGAGGCCTTAGTCCCCTTGCCTGAGAAGGGGATCTAGCAATACTTCCTTTATAAAAGTATTAAAACGACTAAGTGGGGTCGCATACATAAAATACTTGCCAAAATAACTGGCAAATGTAGGCAATCTGTAGCCACTATTTTGATTACTGTTATGATTGTAGTATATTTCTTGATTATCCAGTGCTGTAATTGAGCTGTGAATTAAGCCAATAGCTTTCCAGCAAATCAAAGCCAAAACAAAAACTGAGCCCAGGGGCCAACGAGATAGCTCAGTGGACAAGTGCAGAGACCAAGGTTCCATCCCTGGTAGGTACCACATGCTGCGCCAGCCACGCCCCCAGGGCAGGCTGAGCTGGCCACAAAAAAATAAGTAAAAATACAAAAGCTGAGCTGAATGGTGCACACCTACATCCTGGCACTCTGGGAGCTGAGGCAAGAAGACAGAAATGTGAGGCCCATGCTGGGCGACGTAGAGACTTAATCAGAGCCTCTCGAAATAAAAAATCAAAGAGCAAGACGTAACTCAGTGTACGACCTTGGGTTCAATCCCCAGTACCTACAACAACAACAAAAAGATACACACACACTTCTCATGCCCATGAGGGTACCTGACGATGCCAGCTCCACAGGAAACAAGGCATGATAGTTCATCTCGAGTTGTCCCCACAAAGCCTCATGCAGTCATGGGGCAGCTTCTAGAGGTTATGATTAATTCATGATCCAACGCCAGGACTCTGGGTGTCAGTGCTGCACCCGACCCGGGGCGGACAGCCTGGGTGCGGTATAAGGCAGGGAGAGGGGCTTGCTCTCTG
>NW_004524668.1:5961864-5965694 GCF_000260255.1 Octodon degus
GTATTTTGTCCCAGCGATGAGAGAAAAATAAGGAGGTACAAGGCTTCCCTTTAACCTGCCTTGCTCTGGCTGTGAGGGGCATCCTCTCCTTTTAGGAGATGAACATTCAAATGATTCCACTGTCTCTGCCTTTGGCAAGCTGGAGAGGCCAGGTGGGTGTGAGGAGGATGCCGGGGTTGGCAGTGACCTGTGGAAGCTGCTGCCTGTACAGAAATGCACTGGGGATGCTGCAGCAGGGACTTGCGGCAGGCGGTTTCGGCTTTGACTATGGTGAGCACCTGGGCACTTGGGAAACTCAAGTCGGTGCTAAGTCTCAGGCTGGGCTGCTTTCATTCGTTCTTTCTTTCTTTCTTTTTTTGTATTCTGTATAGAGTCTGCAGGGTCTCACTGCACAGAGCGGACTCGTAGTGATGCTCCTGTTTTCAGCCTCCCAAGCTCTGGGATCACAGGCGCGCACCACCACGCCCAGTCTCTCAGGCTGGGCTTTCATTTGGGTGGTTTCACATTTTGTAACTAAACAGCTGTGGAAGACAAGACTTCGTGGGATGCTTGAGCATGAATCTCAGGCTCAGAGGGCCATGGAAGCATGAGGTCAACAGGCCCTGTCACGTTCCTCTGCCCCAGTTCAATAGAGAATGCCCGCTCCTCTCAAAATACAAGCCATTGTTCTAAAGAGAGCTAGTGTGTGTTGAGTGCCTGCAGTGTACCTGCAGGAACAGAGATGCCTTTATCATTTTTCCTGCTTGCCTTGAAAGCATGGGCTTTATAACACCTGGAAATAGGTTTTGCTTGTTTGGTTTGGTTTAGTTTGGTTTGGTTTGGTTTGGTTTGGTTTGGTTTGGTTTGGTTTGGTTTGGTTTGGTTTGGTTTGGTTTGAGACAGGGTCTCATTGGATGGCTCTAGGTCCACCTTGAACTCAGTGTGTAACCCAGGCTGGCCTCAGATTCACACAGCTCCTCCTGCCTCAGGCTCCCAAATGCTGAGATTACAGGTGTAAGTCACCAAGCTTGGCTTGTGTTTTCATTTTTAAAGTTGGGGAACTTGAGCTCAGAGAGGTGAGGCGACTTGTCGAAGAGTGCACAGCCTGCAATGAGCAAACCTGGGCTTCTGCTCCCAGTGTGTCCGGCTCCCTATGAATTGCTCCTTTGTGCTACCTCTTGTGACAAGCTGACTGCCCTTAAAAGCTTATAACCTAGTTAGTAAAATAAGGTATCTACCTTAGAACAGGAAGTAAGTGATTCAGCCGAGGGAGCCCCTCCCTCCAGAGCGCAGGAAAGGCTTCAGGAGGCAGGGCACGCCTTCCAAACAGGGTGACCATGACAGACTGTATGCAAGGCAGGAGACCCAAGGGCCTGGGCCTGGTAGTGCTGAAGATTCAGAGGCAGAGAGGAGACTGCTCTGGGGTGGGGGAGACGAAGTGACTCTGGCCAAGGGTTTTCAAAGACACTGGGAAAATAGGTTGGAGAGATGCACAGGGTCAGAAATCTGTTTATCTATCAGTCATCACACTGCTCTGGGGGGCCTGTCAGGGGCCAGGAGCCGTGTAGGGCACAGCGGGGACTGTGATCTGAATGCTCTGCTCCACCAGGTGAGACCTCGGTGCCCAAGCCCTAAACACCATCAGGGATAAACTGCACCAGTGTGCCTTAAACTCACCCAGTGAAGAACTGGTGCCTCCTGCTGGCCTGGCCCTCTGCCTGGAGGATCTCTTTGATGTTCACTGCGAGCTGGGAGGGAGTCCTCTGCTGTTGCCCCTGTTTTGCAAAAGAACGGGTTGATACCCCAGGAGAATGGTTCGTGCTCACACAGCCTGTGAGTGACCGAGCCAAGGAAAGGCCCCATACCTGCCTGACACCTACCTCACGTGCTTCTCACCACCTCATAAAGACCCCAGATCTGAGGTACCTGCTGGCCCAAGCTCACAGCTAGCAGATGGCAAGGTCAAGCCAGGAGTTCTGTTCTCACGACTCCATCAAGGGACCCAGGAACCCGGGAAGGGCTGTGATAGGAGACAATCAGCCGATCTTTGCATCTAGGGTCCTGCCCTACCCTGGAGACACCTGGGCACTGGTGGTCTCCATGGCCCCACCTTGCTGTGGTTCTAGAAAGGTACATTTCACTAAGGAAAGGGCTTAGAAGTCACTTCATGTTCCTGAGGCTGCTCCATGCCCAGCTCTTAGAAGGCGTCCAGGGGGAAGATCCTCTGACTCCCTTTCCCTGAGAGCTTGTGCAGAACTCAGGGCTGCTTTGAATTCCTGAGAAATGTCCATGCACCTGTGTCATCCTTCATTTTCTCCATGTTGCTACATACTCATGTATTGGGCACCAAAGACACAGAGGGGAAAGAGTTACTTGTAGGAGTCCCCTCCAGGTTCTCGTCTTGGTCCAAGTCAATATTTGTAATCCCAAAGATACATTCTTGGAATCCCACCAAGTTAATTCCAATCGACCACTCCCAGTGCAACCTGCAATGAAAGTAAAGACACTAAAACATATTTATAATTATTGGGGAGCCAAGGGGCCCTAAGTCCAGCCACAAAGATGGCTTTCTGGAACAAAGAGGCTGACCTAGGGCTGCTCTCGGGTTTTATTCAGTGAAGGAGGTGTGGCTTAAGGAAAAATGACTGAGAATTGTGGGAAGTAGGTGAGTGCTGTGAGCTGAGCTAGGTGGGTGGCCTACGTTTACCTCTGCCATATGCAGAGAAAGTAATTTGCATCATGTTATTGAGATAGTAACTAATGTTTCGGGGGTCTGGTGCTTTGGCTCTGATGTGGCATCTTTCAAGCCCCAGGAAGTCATAGCCTCTATCTCGAGGCTTGATTCCAGCCAGCAGCATGGAGCACTGGCTCTTTGTCCTGTCTTGACCTGGCTCACATTAAAGAGCCGCAGGTGTAGGTTATCAGGGAAACACACACACGCACGCTGCTTTCAAAGACTATCACCAGCACCTCAGCTAGACCAATACGCATTGCTTAAGGCCAACTGAAAGGATAAACAGAAGTCCTATCCAGCTCTGTACATATCAATACAAGGAAATAGGATCAGGCTCAGCCAAAATGGAAACAATTGCTCTTTTTTCAAGGAGAGCTGCTCAGGGGATCCCCTACAGTTACTATTTACCAACCACCTGCGGTGACAGGTATTTCTTTCCCAGCTATCTGCATCTTCGAGGTTCTTGAGGTGTTCTCCAGATGAGGAGATGGAGGGCTGCTCTCTGGCCACTGCCAGTACAGTGGTAGCATGAAGCTGGCCATTCAGCCTTGCTGGCATCAAAGCCGACCCTCGGCATCTCTCACTAGGGCGGGACATCCTGGCAGCAGCCACCCAAAACATGTTTTGGTTTCATGATCTTTCCCCCTGCCCCATAAAAGTCAAGAGAAAATAGTCTGAGCCAAGATTTTCTTATAAGAAAAACAAAGAAATAAAAATCAAATCCCACTAGTGACAAGTCGCCTTTTCTTCAGTGACCAAAACTATACAAAATCAAGGTCCTGTGGCCTTTTGTTTAAATAGATGGATGATGTTTTGAGGATCCTACTGCATCCTAGAAATCACTCAGAGGTCCCTGTGTGGTGGCTGAGCCAGGTGCGTAAGTCATCGGTAGAGGGGAGGAAACGGCATGGCAGTTCACCAGGTGACTCTGTTTCCCCTGGGCTTGAAGGGAGTCTCCAGTCAGTGACGACCCTGCTGGGGACCTGAACCTGGGATATGGAGTTTCACAGACACAGGCATATGTTCCCAGGGACATTTAAAAAGATCCAGACAGGGCTGGTGAGATGGCTGAGTGGTCTAAAGCACCTACTTAGAACAAGCTTAGCAAAGCACAGGG
>NW_004524668.1:5966505-5970852 GCF_000260255.1 Octodon degus
CCCGGTCCGCTGGCTCTTTCATCTCCCCGATAGCCCACCTATCAACTTAGAATCCATATCAAGAAGTGAACCTGATGCTCCTGTCACAAGAACATCAAAAGATGAGGAGACTTGGGCTTGCTAGATCATAGCAAATGCATCGGACTACAGGCAGCTGTGATCGTTAGCAGGATCACAGCTGCTGGGTGTCTAACCAGACACTGTCATCAAACTTTGCAGTCATTTCTACTTACCAGGGCTGCCTGTTTAATATATTTCAATCAACATCACCATCTCTACTTAGATTTATTTTCAAAGGAAACCTTACCTGAAAAGGAAACTCAGTATTGCATGGCATAAGGAAAAAGAGATAGAAAAAAAAAAAAAAAAAGTATAAAATGGTACATTAAAATCAAACCGTGCTGGGGCTGAGGTGTAGCTCAGTGGGAATGTACATGCTTAGCATATGAAAGCTTCCAGGTTCAATCCCTAGCAATAAATAGAGACTATTAAAATGTAGCTTGATACTGTCACCTGGCAAAGAATCTGAGCCTGAGTTTCTTTTCCTTTCTTAAAAAAAAAAAAAAAAAAAAAAAAAAGATACAGCATCTCACTGTGCAGTTTGGACTTGTAGCGATTCTCCTGTCTCAGCCTCCCCAGTACTGAGATTACAGGTGTGCGCCACCACGCCCAGTTTTGGAGCCAGCATGGCACGCCCAAGGTTCTGGGGCAAGCATAGTGATTCTCCTGTCTCAGCCTCCCCAGCACTGAGATTACAGGTGTGCGCCACCACGCCCAGTTTTGGAGCCAGCATGGCACGCCCAAGGTTCTGGGGCCAGCACAGCATGTGGTAACCGATGTTGAACTCCAAGTCCTTGTGCTTGCCAGGCAGGCACTTAGACCGCTGAGTTATCTTCCCAGCCCTAAAAAATGTTTTATTGTTCTATTTTTAATGTTTTGCTCCACTGCAGACCTAATATTCAACTGAACCTGGGGCGGGTGCATGCAAGGCCAGTGTCATACTGCTGAGCTACTCCCCTGCCCTTTTTTTTTTTTTTTTTTTTTTTTTTTGGTGGAACCAGGGATTGAACTCAGGCCCTTATGCTTGCCAGGCAAGCGCTTGTTCTACTGAGCCATCTCCCTGGCCCCTTTAGTTTTTATTTTGAGACAGGGTCTCACTAAGCTGCCCAGGCTGGTCTCCAACTAATGACCCAACTCTTGTTTCGGTCACCTGAGTATCTCAGATTACAGGCGTGTGTGACTGCACCGAGATGTCTTCCTTTTCTTTAAAAAAGGAAGAAGAAAAAAATAACATAAAATAAAAAATTTTTGGCTTCAGTGGTGGAAGGACAGAGCTTGCTACATACATCAGGTTCCCAGTTTGATTCCCAGCACTGCCAAATAAATAAGTGGAGTTATATTTGATCACAAAGGGAAGTGGACCAGGAGAATGAGAGAGAAAAGTAGGAGTCTCTAAATTTCATGAGGACATGTGCTGTGTGGCTTTGGACAAATTACTGTCTCCCTAAGCTTTCCCACTGTAAAATAGAAGTAATCAAATTGCATGAAATTCAAGTTAATTGTCCCTGAATAAAGTTTTATTGGAATAAGAAAAAAAAGGAAGAAATCATGCTTACCTACCATGTAGGATCATCCTAAGGAGTAAGCGAAATTACAGGTGTTGAAAGCGATTAGCCCTGAGCCTATCCTAAAGGAAACTATGATCCTATAGAAAAGAGGAGAAAGGGATTAAGAAAGGGAATTCCCACGCTGGGGCTATGGCTCAGTGCTGGAGCCCTTGCCTAGTCTGCATAAGGCCCTGGGTTCCAGCCCCAGCCCTGCTGAAAATAAAAATAAAGAAAAAGTAAAGAAGAGCAAAAGAACTGTAGAATCTGGTTTGAAAACAAGCAAGCCCAAAAGGCTTTTGCTGCAAAGTCTTCCTCTGCCATATTCCCTGGCCCTGACACTGGGCTACCATTCCTGGCCCCAGTTTGCAAGGTGAAGCCGAGGCATGAGAGTTGGTCGGTGCTCACATGGACGCCTGCACGTCCCGACCCTTGAGTCTCAGAGTTCCTACGTGGTTGAAAAGGATGCCTGAGCTGTCAGTCGACACCAGCTGAAATGCAGCCCACTGTCAACCCGGTCCGCTGGCTCTTTCATCTCCCCGATAGCAGGCATCATGTTTGATGTGATTTACTTCCCTCCCGTGGAATTGCACCCACCAGTTGCTTTCTCCTCAGACAAACTCAGCTTCAGTCCCTTGAGGGGAGCAAGGAGAGGTCAGGCAGAACCGATTCATTTCCAGGGTCCTGGGGTGCTGTAATAGCCTTATCACTTGGCATGGCCAAATGAAAGAGGTGGGAATCAAAGAGGAGAAATGAAGGCTTCATTGCTCCCTTAAAGAATTCATCCCAAATCCTGATAATACATCTAAACAGTCTCCTTCAAGCAATTCTTCCCAGTGTAAGCCTCCTTCCTCCAGGGGGGTTGAGGGGGGGGCTCAGTCAAAGCCCCCTTTTTTCTTTCTCAGTCTCTCTCCCTTTTGTGGCTTCTCCCTGCGTTTGTGATATGCGTGTGTGAGTGTCTTTGCAGCGGATCCCATTTGTGTTAGGCTCCTTCTGCGTCGTTTCCTCCGAGCGCTGTCTGGTGGACCCGCAGTCAGGAGATAATTCCCTCCCGCGTTTGCCACCTTATCACTCACTGCACACGCGAACCCCTGCCAGGAGGGAGAAAATCTGTCCATTTTGCTTCTTGAACTTGAGACGCTTTGGTCTTTGCCGCCAGGGGAATCTCATTATTGGCAACGTGATGGGCATGTGGGATGCTTGCCGTTGCCTCCCCAGCCATTTGCGGCAGCTTCCAGAAGCTCTGCACGGTGGGTTCACCTCTGTTTAAGGAAGCTGTAGGGGAAGGATGGGCTGAGGGAGGTCAGCCAGAGGGGTTTGTTTCCATCTGCAAAGCGCCCCTCGCTGCACTGAAGAGTTCTCCAGGGGGCTCTGTAAAGAGTGGGCCCCACTTGTTTTAGCAGGGTACATGCTTAACAATGTTTGGGTTTGCAAAAACCCAATTCATACAGTTTCCAGGAGCAGGAACAAGCAGCCCCTTCTCAGAACCCTCGGTGAGTTCTGCAAAGCTGCAGGAACCCCCAGCTTGCTAGCAGAGCTGGGTGGACCGAGTGCCCATCCCAGGCCTGCAGGGTGAACTGCCAGGCCATGAGCAAAGCAGCATAAAGTGATTTATTCGAATCCTGATCAGTAAAAGGAGAGGAATTGTGTAACCACAGGACTGTCCTTGCAGCTTCTGACCTGGACGTTTAAGAACAGCAAAGATAGTAATGGAGGGGCCGGGGAGATGGCTCAGTAGAATAAGTGCTTCCCTGGCAAGCACAGGGGTCTGAGTTCAATCCCCGGTTCCACAAAAAAAACCAAAAACAAAACAAGAACAGCAAAGATGAGGGCAAGCCAGATAGCTCAGCTGACTAAAGCACCTGCTTAGGCAGAGTGCAGTGGCTGGGTTTGATCCCCAGCATGCTGTGCCCGTCCCACCCCTGGGTCATGCTGAGAGGGTGATTGAGACTGGGTGTGGTGGTGCACGCCTGTAATCCCAGCTCTTAGGAGGATGAAAACAGGAGAATCACTACAAGTCTGATCTATGTAGTGACACCCTGCAGACCCTGTCCTAAATATAGAAAAGAAAAATTGAAAACAAAACAAGAGCAAGTGTTCAGTCATCGTTTTTTGGTTTTTGTTTTTTGTTTTTGGCTGAACCCCTGGTTTGAACTCAGGACCTTGGGCTTGCCAGGGAAGCACTTATTCCACTGAGCCATCGCCCCAGCCCCCAATCATTGCAACTCTTGAGCTGCTCCCTGGTCACTGCTGGCCAGGATCCCCACTTCCCCACCACTGCTGAGCACCTACAACAGTCCCTGTTGTTCATGGCTGGCCAGAAGCAACTACCAATGGTCTGGCCCTCTTCACAGTCGACCCCCAACTGCAGCATTCTGCATAGCTGCCACGTGGGTGGTCTGTGGAGCAAGAAGAACAGAGCAGGCGTTGCCCAAGCTGTGCGCCAGACCCCATCCTGCCTTCTGACCCCAGGACCTCAGGACTGTTAGCTTATGGATTCAGCACGCCTAACCAAAGATCTGAAATCCAGATTGCTTTCAGACCCAGGACTTTTTGAGTGCCTACTTGCTGCCATGAGTAGACAGTTCTATACCCGACTCAGTGAAAATGCAGGTGCACTACAAGTATAAAAGTACCTTTCAACCACGTGTATAAGGGGCATAAGAAACATAAGTGAATTTGGTGTTTAGACTTGGGTCCCATCCCTGGGATATCACAGTATGTACATGTAAATATTCCCAAA
>NW_004524668.1:5971112-5977666 GCF_000260255.1 Octodon degus
GAACCGGGGATTGAACTCAGATCCTTGCATTTGCCAGTCAAGCGCTTATCTTACTGAGCCACCTCCCCAGCCCCCCCCCAGCCCTCTATTACATCTTACATCTGTTCCATCTTCCCTTCCCTCTCCTCTCCTCTCCTCTCCTCTTTCTTTCCTCCCTTTGTCCCTAGTGCTGTGGATGGAACCCAGGGCCTTGCATCCGTCAGTCAGGCACTCCACCAGCTACATTTTCTCCATCAATCAGTCAAAATTGCAGCGAGACTGCTTGTATGTATAGTCTCAAAATGCTTGCCATTGGGAAGGGGCCCTGTCCTCAGAAAGCCCAGGAACCACCAGCGCAGTGGAAGTGGTTTAGCATTTGGTCTAGGAGAGGTGCGGATTTAAATCTGGGTTATGCTGCTGTATTAACTGAGGTCAGCTCTTTTTTTTTTTTTTTGCGGTACCGGGGATCGAACTCAGGACCCTGCTGCGTGGGTCAGTCAGGCACTTATGCCACTGAGCTGTCTCCCTGGCCCATGAGGTCAGGTCTTTAAGAACTTGGTGCCTCAGCTTTCTTATTTATAAAATGGAGATGCAGGTTGAATATCCTTTATCTGAAATGCTTGGGGCATCTGGCTGGCTGTCGGGTTGGTGTGCAGATGGCTTCTCAGGCCTTCTTGTCACTCTGCGTCGCACACCCGCCGAGAGGCTGGGGGACCCTGAGCCTCCTCTTCGCATGGGCTAAGCCGCACTCTGCAGTGCGGTTCAGGTGCTCGCTACAGGGCTCCGTGAGCCTTTGCATTCTCTGCCTGAGGCTGGGGCAGAGGACAGGATCGTGTTGGCTTTCAGGACTCTTCATTTCCTAACGGCTGCTGCTGTCTTTCAGAGGAGGGTGACTGCCCCAGAACAGAGCTTTAGAAATGAGCGCTGAGGGGCTGCCGAAGGTGGTTAAATTCTGTTCTGGGTACTGGCAGCAGAGTTAGCACTCTTCATTGGCGTTTACCAGCCTTCAGAGAGCCTCGCCCCCAGCCATGGCTGCCAGGAAGAACTTGCGCCAGGAGGTGAGAGCAACAGGAAAAGACCCCCCACACACACCTTGTATGTATTCTCAGCATGAAGGCTTCGCATTATGGAGTCTCCTTTCTTTCTTTCTTTCTTTCTTTCATCCCTCAAATGCTAATTGCGTGCTAATCTCCATGCCTGCACTGGGGATTCAGTGGTAAACCCAAAGGTGATAATTCCAGCCCTGCAGAGCTTAACATCCACCTGTAAGACTTTAAAGAGAAGACAAGCAGCATCAAATAGCGACCCGTGGGTGCAGTGGAGTAAAGAAAAACAGAGAAGGAGCTGGGGTACCCATAAGGGCAGGAAGTTGCCCTGAGCTGACTTTGCGGGGCGCAGGGAGGCAGAGCTGGGGGGAGGGAAGGAAGCCAGCAGGTGTCCAGGCAGAGCTCGCAGCAGGACGGAACCGCAGGGCGGAGGGGTGGCACGTTCTGGGGCACCAAAGCCAGTGCCAGAGGAGCAGAGTGAATGAGGGGAGTAGCCACGAAGTCCTGTAGGGCTTCCCAGGCCATCACGGTGGCCTTAACTTGGACTCCACGCGAGGATCCAAGCACAGGCGACACGATCCCGCTCCTCGGAGGGGCGTAACGAGCTTACCACAAGATCGGTCCATTCTAAGTGCGTAATTCAGTGACTTTTAGTAAATGTACTGAGTCGTGTCGCCATCACCACACTCACTGTTAGCGCCTTTCCAACACCCCACGTCCATGACTCACATTGTAAATGGATTGCTGTGGATCCCGTGTAAGGACTAAAATGAAGAGGTAAGCACGCGGTAGCGCACATCTACAATCCCAGCACGCTGGGAGGCGGAGGCAAGAGAATTGACAGTTACAGCCCAGCCTGAGCGCTTTAGTGAGACCCTGTCTCAAAACAGAAAATGCAAAAGGGCTCCAAAGGCCCAGGGCTCCATGTCCAATGCTAGGGGACAGCGAGCGACAGACAGAGAGATTGGAAAGCATCATGTTTTACCGACATGGGGATGACAGGGAGTCCAGAGGGTGGAGGGGTAAAGACAGGGCTGATAAGCCTTCTTTTTTTTTTAACTCCCAGAGGTTTAACGCCTCCTCCTTAATGCTAAAGTTATAACAGGATGAAAGGCTGCCAGCTCCAACGGTAAAAGCAGATGTTAATAAGATCCAGAGAGCTGTTTCAAAGATGGGGGATCCAGGCACGGAGGCTGCATGTGTCTCCAACCCCCAGACTGGAAGATGATCGCCACCCTCTTCTGCATGAAACTCTGAATATTTATAAAGCGGTGGGCCAAGGTTAATAGCTTAAAAATTCACAAGCGGCAAAGCTGATGGCAGCCGCGGGGATGAAGCCAAATGTGTTTTGGCAAACGCAGCGCCCCTACAGCAGACGGGTGGCCGGTTCTTCTGTTAGTTATGCGCATGATCCATAGCTCGTGGGCCCCGCGGCAGGGGCCTGTGAGGCACCACTGACCACGGCACCGGTGGGAGGGTTTTCTGTGCATTGTCTAGAAGGCTGAAATGGTTGATATTATAAGGCTTAGGACCAAGCAGTGGATCAGATTGAGTTTTTCCCTCTCAGCAGCTGCTGTAGCAGTCCGTGTCATCTTTTCCAAAGGCCGATTTTCTCCTCACCCTCTGTTCCTAGATGTGTGGGAGCCAGGGCTCTGACCCTGGGCACAGTGCTCTCTGAGGTGGGGTTGAGGCGGCGCCTGCTGAGGACCTAAGCCTAAACTAGCATCCCTGCGTGGCTGCGTGGCTGCGTGGCTGCCACGTGGTCTGCGTCTGAGCTTGCAACCACGCAGCCAGCAAAGCCCCCTCGCCTCGTGCAGCTGAGCTGGCAGCATTCTAGAGATGAACAGAAAGGCAGCTGCCCAACAACCTCGAAGAAGAGAATATGTATTCTCAGCTCAGCTCCCAGCTCCCGCCCCTGGCTCAGTTCCCTGCTCGCTGGCAGGACTATTTTATGAGGTTCAACTGCAAGGCTCCATTCAAGGTCGCCGGCTTTTTGCTCAAAAATTCACCTGTTAGCGCTGCTGACCACCAGGGGGCCCAGCCCTCCCGCAGCAGCACCAGGGCTGAGAAGTGGCTCTCCGGTGAGCTGGACTGCACAGGACACACAGGTCTCCTGAGCCCCAGAACCAGCTGCTGGCCTGGTGGTTGCCCGGAATACACCCCCATCCAGCGATCTGTGAACAGCCATCACCCACACGTGGTCCCTATGCTTGTGGATATTGTAACAGCAGAGAGATTGGCTGCAGGGACCTGGTGGCTTTCAGGGTAGCCTCGTGTGGTCTCAGCTTGGTTCTCTCTGCCTGCATGAGCCGGGCAAGCCCCATCTCCCCTCTGAGTCCATTTCTTCATCTGCCGAGAGAAAGTGGCTGCAGTGACATCTTGATCTCTCAGAGCCCTGTTGGTCTTGCTGGCAGCATAACCACGTGCAGCCCCTCGCGGGGGTGGGGGGCTCTGAGCCCAAATACCAGCAGACGGGAGAATTCAGCCCTCTGCCACAGCATCCTCTTCCTGGAAGCAAAAGGAGTGAGGTCAGCTCTGTACCACCAATGCTTCTAACCTCAGAGACAAGGAGCCGTCAGAAAGCGTGGCTCTTCGGGGATTCCCAAATTCTCATGCACCGGGAACCTTCCATTCAAAGCCTCTGGCCCAGAAGCCCAGGTAACAGCAGCTGTGGGCCAAGGTTAATAGCTTAAAACTCTGATCAGAGAATAGGGCCCAAAGAAAAGCTTCCCCAGGTCACTCAGCAAAAGAGCAAGCAAAGCTGCGTTACCAGGATGCGGTTTCCAGGGACCAGCTGAGTGTGCGGCTCCTCCGGATGTGCAGGAACTGGTCTTCCATAGGAAGCACAGAGTGAGGGCTTGGTGGCATCTTCTGTGGTCACTACGTGGCTTCTTCCCTGCACTGTGACCTAGTCCTCATAGACCCCAGGCCCAGGTTCTTTATCACTGCCCTCTTGTAAGAAGTTAAATCATTTGGCTCAAGAAGAGCTCAGAAGAGGCAAAGCTGGGCTTTCAACCCCGTGTCAAAGCCCATCCACTGGCTTTCCCGGTGGACAGCAGTTTCGATACTCGCCGTTCACTGCTCCATCTGGCTCCTTATCAGGTGCCCAGTGTGTGCCGGCTGCAGCTCTAAGCCTGGCACTCAGCTGTGAAAAGGCAGCTGGAAGGCTTGCTCTCGGCTGCCTTGGTGTGAGAGGAACAGATAGAAGATGAACAGATGCTGCGTGGCAAGAAGAGAAAGCAGGGGAGATGGTGTCATGGTGAGGGGTCATGCACCTTGTGACTGTGTGGCAAGGCATTTCTCAGACTGATCCACAGGCGTTCAGCTTCCGGTCTGCTTTGAGACCCAATGCTTCTGCTCCTGGGCCTGGAGGACACACAGGTGGCACTTTGAATAACCCTGGCCTAGAATGTCCCTGAATCACTAGACCAGCACACCCCCACCCCCATGCTGCTGCTCCGTATTTCCTCCAGACCCCAGGAGCCCATGGGCAGAGGAAGGGGGCCGTGGCTCCCACCTGGGATGACGCAGTGCCCCTTGGTGTCTCTAGAGGAGGACACCCCATCCATGTGCACAGCGGGGGCGAGCTTTGGGGACGGGTGAGAGGAGACCTGGCTCCAACTCGGGCTGTGTCCCCTGCTCCATCTGTGCCTTGGGTTTCTTTTAACCCTAAAATAGTGGCCATGATGCTTTGCAGGGATAGATCAGGCACAAGAGGGCTTGACCCAGGGCCCAGGCACAGAATACAGAAGCCCTGTTACTGAACGTGCATGTGTGAGTTTGCATGTGTGTGCGCACGTGTACAGGTGGTATGAGTGAATTCCTCTCCCTCACAGCTGCCACTGCAGCCAGGGACACTGATGGCCTTTTCTGGGGTCTCTCTCCAGGTTGCCAAGGGATCATCGAGGATGTGGTGCTGCTGGGTGCACCAGTAGAAGGAGACCCCAAGCACTGGGAGCCATTCCGGAAGGTGGTGTCCGGGAGGATCATCAATGGCTACTCCAGGTCTGTGCTTGCCTCTGCCCGTGGTTCACCCCCTAGGGTGCATGGGCCCTGGGTGGGAACAAGTGTCCAAGGCCTGTCCTGGAAGATCCCAGGAGCACGGGCACTGGTGTGTCAGGAGCGAGGCGGGACTGTGTGTTCTGATGTGGGAAGCGTCCAGCCCCATGCAGCTGACTGCAGGGGAGCGTCCTGACGAGGGTGTCCCTGTGTCAGGCCTGAGGCCACTTGCAGGATGATAGGAGAGGTTAGAGTGGCTTAGCACAACTGGGGTTGAGGGAAAAAGGGACACAGAGGCATGGAGATGGTGCCCCAAACTCGAGGCCTTGAGATGACACTGACCGCTCTGGTGTTCGCTGTTGACAGTGGAGGAGGAGTGGAGAGGTCCAGAGCCAGCTGTCAGAGCGCTGGGTGAGGGCGGCAGGAGGATGACTGCCACAAGGGGCAGCCAGCACCCAGCGATGGAACAGGCCTTCCAGCAAGAGGGCCAGGCCTGCAAAGGCTGCCGGCCACAGGGCTGGAAAGGAAGCAGCCCTCCTTTGGGGGCTGAGGGGTCTCCCGGGCTGTGATGGTACAATGATCCCCCAGAGGGTGAGAACAGAGGGAAGATGACACCAACCCCAGGGCTCAGCCTGAGAGGTGTGCTCTCTACAGGGCCTCTGGATGAAGCCAAGGGCTTCCGTGACAGTGTTTAAGAACGCGTGACTCAGAGCCACACACGCCTGGGTTCTACTGCTGCCCTGGGTTTCTCCAGTAAAAGAGAAATAGCAGTGACAAATCCCCTGAGAGTGACTGAATGGTTTTAAGAGGCACACATAGTAGGTCTATCAAGGACAGGCCATGTTAGTGCTAATTATTTTATCATCATTATCAGGCGCTGGGAATAATCACCCAGCCAGTTCCTAACAAGCACCAGCCTCATGCCTGATGCCATGGTGGGGACGGAACAGAGAAGGAGACCCCACCCGGCCTTAGGACACCTGGCATCCAGCAGGAATGATAGGCAGGGGACATAGGCCACTGCAGACAGACACACAAAAGCTTATTGTGACACCAAGCTCCAAGAGGCTCTGGTAACTGCAACATTTTTTTCTAAGTATAATGCAAACTCGTTTAGTGACAGATGCTCCCGGAACAGATGAGAGACAGTTACAGGCTGGGTGACCGGAGGCCACTGCCCCAAACCTTGCAGGAGTATTCTGTGATACCTGGGCCACAGGTCGGCTGACTTTTTATGCAACTTGGGACATTACAAATTCAGAAATACAGTATGTCCCCCAAGGAGCCCATATATTGGGGTCATTACCACAAAGGCACAAGATCCTGACCAGTCATTCAGGGAAGGCGACACCAAAGGATAACTTGGCCTTTGAGAAACCATGGGAGTTGGGTGATTCGTGGCAGGGGGCAACAAAGAATAAGAAAGTAAGAAGGACTCCAAAGCCTTTATGGGACATGACTGGCTTGGTGCAGGCAACTTCAAAAGTTACAATTTAAAAAACAATCAGGGGGCTGGAGAGATGGCTCAGC
>NW_004524668.1:5979781-5997911 GCF_000260255.1 Octodon degus
TCGCAGAGGAGAGACAGTCCATAGCAGGCAGGAGGCAGAAGCACAAGCAACAGCCAGCAGTCCTCTTTCTGTCCCTTATATCTTCTCCAGGCTACACATCCTTAGGACAGGTAGCATTCACACCCAGGCTGGGGCGCCCTTAATCCTGTCGAGAACTCCGCCAAACCAGCCCGTGGACTGATGTAGCGATCATACACCCTCCATCCCAGTATCACACACCCTGGATCCGGCCGCCTCCGAAAAGCCCCTCCTATGACTGCGTGAGGCTTCGGGGGAATGTCTAGACACAAGCTATCACGGGGACAGAAGGCAAGTACAGCAGCTCATACTGCGATCCCACTTGGATTTAGAAGGGAATCCATCTCTGTGCATGCACATGCGTACCTGTGGGTGTGCACACATGCACAGTCAGGCTCCGGGAGAACCGCTAGAACAGTAATGGGCTCCCTAAGGAGTAGACAGAGACAAAGTAGGCCGTCAGAGAGGCTCTGTTGTTTTTTTTTTTTTTCCAGAACTGGGGATTGAACTCAGGCACTTGCACTTGCCAGGGAAGCACTTATTCCACTGAGCCATCTCCCCGGCTCCGAGGCTTCTTCTTCTTCTTTTTTTTTTTTTTTTTTTAAGTTAAAAAGAATAGACTGGATGTGGTGGCACACGCATGTAATCCAAGCACTCAGGAGGCCAAGGCAGAAGGATCGCCACAAATTCGAGGTCAGCCTGGGCTAAATAGTGAGTTCAAGGCCATCCTGAACTAGATGGCGAGAGCCTGTCTCAAAAAGCATTATAAAAAGAATAAGGAGGTGGGGAAGGAGGAGAAGAAGAAGAAAAACAACAAGAATGGACAAAGGCTTTGACGTCAGGTGGTCCTGGGTGAAAGATCTCGGCTCTTCTGAGTGGTTTTGGACAACTTTCCTGAATTTCAGTGTCCCTGTAAATAGGAATAATGGTCCCTCCTGCCCAGGCAAGATGCTGACAGGGAAGAACTGCCACTTAGTAGGTCCCCAGGAAAATGACAGCAGTTATAATATGTATTACTGGGCATAGCGATTTTTTTTTTTCACAAAAAAATCACAACACGTGATTTTTTTTGTAAACAGAGAGAGGACGTTAAAATTGTATGTGTGCCATATGAAAACAGGAAATCTTATGAAATTCATCTGTTCTGTTAAGAACCTAAGGCTAATAAGCTTAGATTTCAAATTTTTTATGAGACCCTAGGCCATTTCTTCTCAGGGGAGGGAACAGAGCGCACAGACAGACCCAAACCGTAGCTGTAGATTTTTGGTCCCATTAAGCACCAGCCTGGAGCTCTGGTTCTTGGCCCCAAAGATCTTAGGTTGTTGTCAACTTACACTTGGGGCTGGGGGCTCAGGTCGGCATGACTGAGTCTGGGCTGGTCAATGTGTGACCTCAGCACCCTTGGCAGCTGCTCACTGTCTCAGGCTTCTCACGGCCCCTCGGTTGAAGGCTGCCGCACCCTGTCTCCTCCAGGAGAAGACAGGAGGAGGAAGGGGACAGAGACTTTCCCAGGACCTCAGGCAGGGCCAGGCTCAGCTCAGGAGCCAGCGGCGACTATGGGAGGAAAGGCGAACAACTCAAGAAGCTGCACACAGGTCTTGGGGAGAGCATCGCAGCAAGTTCCAGCCAGCGCAGAAGGGCTAAAGGAGCAACAGCAACAGCTGCAGAGCCTGGGGCTCCCCTGGAGCAGGCAACATCCAAGCTCAATTTCAGAAGTATGTGTATAAGACCCCATCAAGGACAGAGATATAGTCCAGCAGCATAAGTGCCTGCCTGGCAAGTTCAAAGTCCTGAGTTCAATTCCCAGTACCAAAAAAAAAGAAAAAAGAAATGAGAGATGGGAAGCGTTGGCCAAGTCATTGAGGGCCCTGTCTGGGAGCCAGCAGTAGTGCCCGAGACTCCCTGAGCAGCTGTGTACACATCTCAGCTAGCACTCACACAACTCTGGGGGCTAAAGTGAATGGAGGAGACTGAGGCTCAGAGAGGTCAAGCGGTTTGCCCAAGGTCACACCGCTCTCATGGAGAAGACAGGATTGGAGCCTGGCTTGCGTGGGTCGCAGCCAGAAGGAGAAAGGTTTGGAATGCCAGTGAAGGAAAGCCGGACAGTTTGCCCAGCACAGTAGGGAGGGTGCTGAACGTTAGCATCCATTCCTGCCCTGTCCTTCGATGGGTATGTATGCTCATGGGTAATTAACCTATCAAGAGCTGTCTTCATTACAACAGAAATAACAGGGCGGGAAGATGCTGTCCAGGATTTGGTGCCCAGGGCTCGTGAGGAGGTCGTCCCCTTTCTCCCTGTAGATGTCTGTTCCTAGAAGCGCTCTCCTCTGTTCAGATAACCGTTGTCCATGGGGACTAGAAAGCCAGGTCGGGTGGGTGTGTGAGGAAGGCCGCAGGGGCTGGAGGGGAGGGGACAGAGGCTGGGGGGGGGACAGAGGCTGGGGGGGCAGGGGCCCAGGAGCTAGGAGAGGGAAAGGGAGGCGCAGAAGTGCCAGAACAGATGGGATGCGTCATGGGAGCTTCTGCTGGCCGCTTTGAAAAAGAAGCTGAAGCAGGAGGGTTGCAAGTTCCAGCCCAGTGTGGGCAATATAGCATTTAGAGAGATCTCAAAATAAAAAGCCAGTAGGGGCTCAGCGTGAAGGCCTTGGTTTCAATCTACAGGACCACAAAAAAAAAAAAAAAAAAAAAAAAAAAAACAGGATCAAAGTCAGCCTGAAGTGCCTCCTGTCTCCCAGCCACCTTACCTCCGCACATACACACAGTGAGGAAAGGGCCTTTTTCTATGTGTGGGGGAGGGGAGGGTGGGGAAAGGGGCCTGCGCATGCGCCTGCGCGGACTTGCAGGGTACAGCCCGTGTGCACCGCAGGTGACCGCCCACTTCCCTGGGGATGAGGTTCAGGGGGCCAAAAGAGATGCTATCTTGTGAGACCCTGGGACAGTACCCTGCAGAGATGGGTGGCCACGTCCAGGCTGTGTCTGCCAGAGAGCAGAGGGGCGCACATGTGGCTCTCTGCATCGATGGGCGTGGACGAGGCCTGTCCGATGCCCCGGCCTCCTCGGAAGTGTTAGAGGGCAAACAGGAACTGCAGAAGGGGCCTGGGCTGTTCTTAGAAGGCTGAGCTGGAGGAGCCGCGCTCCTGGTGAGCGCTGTCCACAGGAAGCCCGTAAGGCCTTTCCCTGCCCAGGGAGCCCGCACCAGCAGTGGTGTCTGCAGCTTCGCTCCGGTGCCTGAATTCTCTCCAGCTTCCTCGCTCAGCGCTCAGGAAGGCTGAGGCAGGAGGACTGAAAGTTCAAGCCCAATTTGGGCAACTTTGTGACTTAGCAAGACCTGCCTCAAAGTAAAAAAGAACTAGGGACATAGTTCAGGGCAAAGGCCCGAGATTCAATCCTCAGTACCACAAAACATCTAAAAGCTACCTGTTCAGTCAACAGGCATTGCATGCCAGACAGACAGTGTGATTGGCTCGGGTTCCCCAAAAGATGAAACCAGGCAGCCCAGGCAGAGCCCCGCGGTGCACGCACCCAGCTCTAGGCCCAGTGCCCGTCCCTCCCCCAGCACCCAATTGGCTCCAAGTGTCCGGGCTGCTGCTCCCAGGAGAGCTCAGCCCTCTTGTCCACAGAGGCTGAAGAGTCACCAGGCTCCCCAGTGGCAGGCAGGGCACAACCTGTGATTGCTCAAACTGATGTCGCTGTGGTCCCCACCCACAGAGGAGACTGGCTGCTGAGCTTCGTGTACCGAACGTCGTCAGTGCAGCTGCGCGTCGCCGGCCTGCAGCCCGTGCTCCTGCAGGACCGCAGGATGGAGAACGTGGACCTGTCCTTGGTGGTGAGTGTCACCCTGGCCCTCTCAAGGGTCTGTGTTTCTGTGGTTGGGGGGGGCAGAGCACCAGGTTACCCCAGCCCACTCTGCCCTGGAAGCAGGAAGGCTCCCTCAAGAATCAGCTCTTCCTCCTGGCCAAACCTTGTTCCCAGCCCCCTGCACCTGACCTCTGAGCCGCACACACTCTTGTCCCCATTTCACAGCTCAGGAATTGCACAAGGTCCAAATTCACAGCTAGCAATTACCAGGGCTGGATTTGAACCTGCAGGGCCCACTTTCTGGTGCCCACACCTCTGCCCTTCCTGCCTGCTCCACCACAGAGTAGTCAGACTGATCTGCCTCTCCAGGGACAAGCAGGGCCAGCAGGAACCCAGGTGGGGGCTCCGGCAGAGACACCTGACTGCCCTGCTCACAGCTAAGCTCTAGAGCTGAGCCCAACATCAAGGGAGTAGATTTCAAATGGAGAGCTGAGGCTGGCAAGATAGCTCAGTGGACTAAAGCACTTGTCTTGACAAGCCTAAACAAGCACAGGGACCACAGTTCAATCCCCAGCACCACATGCCATGCCAGCCCCACCCCCAGGGCAGGCTGAGCTGGCCAGCCTCCAAAGGCCTGTAATCCCAGCATTGGAGAGCCTGAAAGCAGGAGGATCACCAAGCTGCTTAGTGTTAGTGAGACCCTGCAAGAACCAAATACATTAAACAATGGCTCAGTGGAATATGCACTTCCCTGGCAAGTACAAGGGCCCGAGTTCAATCCCCGATTCTGCCAAAAAATAAAAACATGGAGATCCCAGCCCACGGGAGTACACACCAGTAATCTTAGCACTCTGGGAGGCTGAGCCAGGAGGATTGCAAGTTCAGGCCCAGGCTGGGCAATTTAGACCTTGTCTCAAAATTTAAACAAAAAAAAGGACTGAGGGGGTAGTTCGGTGTATAGGCCCAGGGTTCAGTCCGCAGTACCACAATCAAGTAAATATGAGTCTAGCATAGTGTGGCATTGCTGTCATCCCAGCACGCAGGAGGCTGAGACAGGATGGCCACCAGGAGTTCAAGGACAGCCTGAGGTACATAGTGGGTTCAAGCCCAGCCTAAACCACTTAGTGAGCTCGTGCCAAAGAAAAAAAAGAAGGAAAGGAAAAGGAGGAAAGGGAAGGGAGGGGAGGGGAGAGGAGGGGAGGGAAAGGGAAGGAAAGGGAAGGGAAGGGTACAGCATTTACAATCTCTAGATCACCCTGGTTCCCATAGGCTAGCCCCAGCCCAGGAAGATGGTGGCAGACAAGGGCCCAGAGAACCACGACTTCAGTTTCTACTTCTTGTGGACCTGGCTGCTGCCACATCAGGTGCCAATGACTCCCTGGCAGAACCTGGTTTCTGTGTCACAGCAGTTTGAGCAGCACCCTTTTGCCTGACAGCAGGCCTCTCATTCCATCTGCTGCCAGGCCGCTTCTTTATGCACATCCGGGATCCACTGGCCCAAGTCCCCGCCCTCCCAAGCAGCAGAGCTGAGTGGCCAGGGCCTTCCCACCCACTGGGAGATCTGTCAGATCTTCCACTCTGCGACTTCCCAGCACAGCCCAGAGCCGCTGCCCTGGGCTCATCTCTGTCCCTGGGTGCATAAAGCCTCTGTACCTGAGACATAAAGCCCACATGCACCCAATGCACTGCTGACTCACAGCAGAGAATGCTGGGAACTTCGAGGATGGACTCAAGGCCGGAATCTGGACATGAACGCAGGTCCAAAGCCTGTACTGTCCACCTCTTTATGGGATCGAGGAAAGCTGAGTCACAAAGCCAGGAAGCCACAGATTAGAGTGATGGCCCCCAGTGGGCATCCAGGTCCTGTGTGCCTGCTGAGGGTCTCA
Source organism: Octodon degus (assembly GCF_000260255.1). Lineage (NCBI taxonomy): Eukaryota > Metazoa > Chordata > Mammalia > Rodentia > Octodontidae > Octodon > Octodon degus. Next base: position 5,985,484 of record NW_004524668.1, read on the forward strand.
CTGTGCGTGGGAAAACAGGAGCAGGAACTGTGCTTATTCCCAGGGGTCTCCCTTGGCTAAAGGAAACACCCAAAGAAACAGCCAAAAATTCCTCTTAATGCCATGAAGCCCTGAAGAATGATGCAGTTTCAGGGATGTGGGCGTAACTCAGCCACAGCATGCTTGCCTAGCACACACACAAGACGTTGGAGGGACGTTCCATACCTGGCACTGAAAAAATAAAAAAAAAAAAAAATTAAAAAAAAAACAACTGAAAGATCCTTCTACCCCAAGAAGCTGAAGATGGAATACGGTAGGAAAAGCACAGCCTGTGGCCTGGCTTAGGCTCCCAGCTCAGCAGTGTGACCTTAGGCAAGTTACTTAATTTCTCTGTGCCTTCATAAAATGCTTGGCACATAATAGGTCCTCACTTAGTACCAGCTCCCTCCTTGCCGGCAGCTGTTATCCGAAGATGCTTCCAGACTCCGTCCCTCCTCCAGATGTCTGGGTGGCAGCCTCCCAACTCCGGCCTAACAATAGCTCGTTATCACATTAGGAGCTGCTCAGAAGCGCGCTTTTCTCCTCTGGGTAATTAGAGGTAATTAGCGTGGCCTCTGGGTGGCCCTCCCATTTTCCTTGGGAACTCCAGGGAGGAAAGGCTGCTGCCTCCTCCTTCTTGGCGTGCAGATCCACAGGCCAGCAGGTTCCTGGGAGTCCCAGCCTGGGGAGAGACTCTCCTGTCCCAGAGGAGGTGCCAGTTGGCATCTATAGCTCAACAAAGGGCTGGGCACCAACCACATCCTCAATACTGACAGGCCAGAGCCTGGGCCAGGCCCTGCCCTGCACCCTGCCAGAATCTGCTGTCCGATTCTCCTGGTGGGCCCTTGGAAGGTTCCCAACTCATGCCTGTGAGCTGTGAGTCTGAGGAACCTGCTTCAGGGCCTGCACCCCTCACCATGCTTTTGGGCTGCCTTGTTCCTACCCCTGTGGCCTGGAGAGGCGGCCCCTACTCTGCCAGGGAGCCTGTGACCATATTGTCAGAGAGTCCTCCCGCAGGCCACATGGTGAAGTCTGTTTGTTGCTTTATTGATACTGGGGATTGAACCCAGAGCCTTCACACTGAGCCCTTTTATTATTATTATTAATTAATTAATTTATTTATTTATTTATTTATTTAGTGTGTCTGTGGCCAGCTCAGCCCACCAGGGGGCGGGGCTGGCTGGCATGTGGTGCTGGGGGATTGAACCGTGGTCCCTGGGCTTTGCTTAAGCTTAACTTGTTCTAAGGGGGTGCTTTAGACCCCTGAGCCATCTCACCAGCCCCCTTTTATTTTTTTTTTTTTTTAGGCAATCTCACTACATTGCCCAGGTTGGGCTTGAGTTTGTCATCCAGTGCCTCAGCCTCAGTCTCCCGAGTGCTGGGATCACAGGAATGCCCCTCTGTGTCTACCTCACTACTCCCACTTTACAGAGGAGGGAACTGAACCCCAAGAGGTAAAGAAAGCCAGGGACTGTGCAAACCTAAGAACACTGGGTCCCCATGATGTGCAGGTTGTCGAGGGAACTCAGGCTGTCACAAGTGTCCCCACCTTACTCGAGCTTCCAGCCTATCAGCAAATCATTTGCATGAGTAGCTGACACTGAGGGTTTACTGAGGGCCAACTCAGGTGCCACAGAGGCCATGGAACCCCAGGGGATCCCCAACTACAGGAGCCTTGAGAAAGGCTTCTCCACGCTAGCACGCTAGGTAGCAAAGTCCAACATGTACCTGAGCACCCAGGCTGAAGTCTGCATCCAGAACTTTCCACGGCGAGGCTGACGCTCTTCCTGCCCACCTCACCCCTGCACTGTCTTCTACAGTCACAGCTCAGACAGTGGCTTCTCCCTCCTGAGTCGGTGCAAAATGGCAGCCCAGGCTCTGGGCTTGGCAGAGGAGAACTGGAGCTGTGTGTTCAGGGACAGCTTCGTGGAGTTAGTGGTACCAAGCAACTGCCAACCTCTCCCTTTCTCCCGAACTTGTTCCCTCCAGCCCTGGCCTTGGCCTTTAAGCAGCAATGGAGAGGTGTAGGGAGACTGTGTTAGTTCCTTTTTCATTGTTGGGACAAAATACCCAACACCCACAAGTTAAAGGGGGAGGAGAGGCTTATTTTAGCTTGCAGTTTGCAGAGGAGACAGTCCATATTCAGCTGACTCCAAGGCAGGATGTCATGGCTGAGGAGAAACAGTCCTTGGCATGGTAGGCAGGAGGACTAGTGGAGCCACCTGGGAAACTAGTTTGAGCCCAGCCTGGAAAACAACAGTTTAGCAAGAGCTTGTCTCAAAACTTAAAAAAAAAAATTTGAAAGAGCTGAGACTGTAGCTCAGTGTGAAGACCCTGGATTCCATCCCACGTACTACCAAAAAAATTTTTTTTTACTGAAGAAAAAAGAGAAGAAACCAGAATAAGGGCGTGTGGCATGCCTGCTACGTGCCAGGTGCTCTGCTTTGTGATGTGCATGTATCATTTCCTCTTACCAATGCTTTGAGTAGCTCACATCAGGTGGTGTGTCTGTGCAAGGGTTTTGGATCCTGTGTAGAAGATCACAGGGCAAGACGGCGTGCACACTGCTTTCTACACAGCGCCAGAGCCATGGACTCTTTGAAGCACACATTCAGCATCGTGAGCCTCATTTTACAGATGGGGAAGCTGAGATTCAGGAGACTGTGAGAGCCAGCCTGGCCCCCAGGAAGAGCCAGAGCCAGAGCCAGGGCCAGGACCCATTTCTCAGAGCCCACACCTAGATTCTTTCTGGTGCCACGCAGCCACTAACTGCCCTCCACCCTGAGCCCTGGGACCTGAGCAGCCACTTAAATGTGTGTGCCATGTGTTTTCATGGAGAACTGTCTTTAAATGTTTGTGGGAAGAGGAACAGGGGGCAGGCAGGTGATGACAAAGATAACAAAGCTGTGCAGAGAATCTTCCTTCTGTGTTCTTAAAAAGTCACTTAATTGCCCAGCGTGATCTGTTACACCCATGGGACAGAGGTGCTGCCAGGAAATCTTGGTGTGGCTCCCTTAGAGTCACCCTCCCTGGAGATTTCCCATCCCCTTCAACCCATTTCCACAGCACTGGCATTAATCGATTTTCTGTCCAGGGCTGGCTTCTGAGTTCTTGGCCCTTGTCTTAGCAAATGGCTGAGTCCTGCTGAAACATTTTAGACAGGGTGGCCCCTGTGGCATGAAAGAAGCCAGAATTGCCAGTTTAGGGCTGGTTTTCGACTTCCACGGGGTTCAAGGGCCAGCATTCTATCTTGCTGCATACTCTGCCATCTTTAATGGGCCACCTCATGGCCCAGGATGGCTGCACAAGGTCTGGCCATCCCATTCGAATTCCAACCAGCCAGAAAGAGGAAATGGAAAAGCAAGAATAGCGCTTCTCTTTAGAAGAATTCCAAGGAGCATCACAGAATGCTATCGCTTCCTCTCTGCCTCAGTCCATGTCTGCTACTACAAGATAATACCTAAGACTGGGTAATTTATAATGAACAGGAATTTATTTGGCTCATGGTTCTAGAGACCAGGAGGTCCATGGCTGTGGTACTGATCTGGCTTTCTTGTGACATAAAAGGTAAGAGGGAAGGATGGGGGTGAACTCCCTCTTTTTTTTTTTTTTTTTTTTTTCATTATTGGAGAATTAAAATCAGGTCTTTGCACTGAGCCCTTTTTACATTTTTTTAAATATGGATTCTTGCTAAGCCACTACATTACCCAGGCAGAACTCACACTTGAATCTTCCTGCATCCTCCTCCCAGAGTTCTGGGATTAGCAAGCTCGGCTGTGAGCTCACTTTTATGACAAACCCACTCTGGTGGTAAGCAGCCCACTCCTGCAATAATGACCTCCATCCTTCCACAAGGACACAACTCTTGTGACACTCACCTGTGCAAGTCCCCACCTCTCAACATGGTGACATCAGGGGGTTGAGTTCCCAGTGCAGGACCTTTGAGGGACACGCCAACCACAGTCATCTCCTTGGCTGGAAACTAGAGAAACTTTCTCCGCCTTTAATCAATGCTAGGACAGCTCTGCATTCTGGATTTGAGAGACATTGAGAGACGGAGTCCTGGCACTGGTGGTCGGGCGTCTGATGCTGCCAAGGGTGAGGTCCGGAAGCTCTGCACCCACCCTTACCCTTGGTCCTTGTCTTCTTGCAGGTCAGCGGCCACCTGGACTATGCCAAGCAGATGGAAGTCATCCTGAAGGCCGTAGGCATCCGCACCAAACCAGGCTGGGGTGAGAAGGGGCTTTTGCTGGCCCCAGGCAGCCAGTCCCAAGAGGAGTCTGGCCAAGCTGCAGCCACCTTCTCAGCAAGTCAGATCCCCCATCAGGATGGGCAACCCAAGGACCCTTCACCTGGAGACACCCCCAAAGTGGCTGAGTCCCCTGACCCGAGCCACACCCAGGTGCCAGCAGAGTTGGACCAGTTTGAAGGGGCCTCACTTCCTGCTACTGCAGGCCCAACTCAGAGCCCTCATGTCTGCAGCCATGGCATGGGCCCCAACCCACTAGGCTGCCCCGACTGTGCCCACGAGACCCAGGACCTCTGCCCAGGGCTGGATTGACCACAGCGGGGACCTGAGTTGTCTTCCCTGGTCTCTACATGGGGCTCTCTCTATGCACCCAGACTCTGGGTGAGCTGTGAAGGTGGAAATTTCTACAAGTGCCTTTGCTGAGCTGAAAGAATTAGGATTGAAGAAGAATTGAAGGAAGTAGAACTGGAGGGGTGGGACATTGCCTCCCTGAGGAAGCAAAGGCAGAGACCTGCATGGTCAAGTGCCCCCTGCACTTCAGATCCCAGCTGTGAGGTTTGGCTGTCCCTCGGGGTGCATGGGGATCTGTGGGGCCAGAGTGAAGCCAGGTGTCTGCCCGCCCTTCCATCCACACTCCAGAGCTGCCTGCCCCCCAGGCCACAGGGGCAATGTGCAGAGCAGGCCCAGTGTGCTCCTAGGAGATCCAATCAGGTCTGTCTTGTACAGCCACACAGGTTGCACACGGCTCAATATAGGGACAGCAGTCACAGCAATGTAGGACGAACCTGAAGGGCAGCTCAGCACATCTGGGTGTAGCTGTACAGGACAGGAAGGATAAGTATGGGAGCAGCATGTGGTGTAATGGGAACCTGGTGACAATGGATCCTACAGGGGAAGGGTGTCCTGGCAGGAACGGGACTGATGACAATAATAAACAATACCAGCAGCCACCCTGCATTAAGTTCCTACCCCATACCCTGTGTTTCTGTGATGTCAGTCTTTTTTTTTTTAATTTTATTTATTTGTGTGTGTGTGTGTGTGTGTGTGTGGCCAGCTCAGCCCACCAGGGGGCGGGCTGGCTGGCATGTGGTGCTGGGGGATTGAACCGCGGTCCCTGCGCTTTGCTAAGCTTGCTCTAAGTAGGTGCCTTAGACCACTGAGCCATCTCACCAGTCCCTGTGATGTCAATCTTCAGAATTACCCTTGAGGAGCTGTTGCCGTCCTCCTTGTATATTGTGCCTCCAAGAGACTAGGCAACCTGCCAGAGGTCGCAGAGCCAACCCCAACCAGTGAGACTCCGGGGCCCAAGCTCCTAGGCACCTTGTCTGCATCCACTGGTGCCCTCCTCTTTGTGCCTTCCGGTGCCCCTGGGTGGCAGGGCCAGAGGTGACCCTCCATGCACCCAGGCAGAGGACACGCAGCCCGGATCTGGGCAGGAGGGATTGGTCCCGGAATGCAGCAGCTGGGTGGTGTCTCCAGCGGGGATACATTTGTTTACTCCATGACATTTACGCCACACCTCTACTTCTCATCCAGACCACTCCTGCCTCACATGGGCAGCTGAGTCCAACTCAGGTAGTGATTTTGCTGGGGCCCCAAAGCAAAGTAGAGGCAGAGTCCAGACTAGAACCCAGGACATACAGGCCTGATGTCTCCTCCCACGGCCCCAGCTGCTTTCCAAGCCTCCCTGACCCCTCCATAGAATCCAGTCCACATTATGGTCACTTTCTTATCTTGTGTTTATTGACAGCCTGGAGGCATCCAGGGAGTCCCAGCAAGCACCATGGCCGCTCTGCAGCCAGCAGCCAGGACCAAGTTGGGTTTCAGCACCAAGGAGAGCGCCAGGCCCCTGGTAGGTTAGGGGTTGATGAAACTTGGAGGCTTTAAGAAAAACCCAATAGAGCAGGTACATTAGGAACCAAATTCCCACACCTCCTGCCCAAAGAGTCCGCCTGCCTGCCTGTTGCCCCACCTCGCACCAGGGACAGTTCTCTAACTCTCCCCTGTGGACTGAAGTAGCCACCATTCCAGGCTCCTTCATTGGCCCTGAGAGAGACTGGAAGCGGGCAGGACAAGGGGCTGGATTTATCCCATTAGTTTCTGGAAGCCCAGGATGTAGCAAAACCCATCCCTGATGTTGAACAAGAAACTGCCATCTTCCCCTCTGCCCCAGGAGAGACGACACAGGCTGGGAGCTGCGAGGGTCCCTGAGCAGTGGGAGCCCCATCTAGTACCCAGAAAAGGAGTTGTGGAACCAGTCAGGTGGTGGGAATCTAGACCTTGGAGGGTGGGCTCAGTGGTAGAGCACTTGACTAGTATGTGCAAAATCCTGGGTTCCATCCCCTGTATTGCTAAAGAACAACAGTGGAAACACACAGCCCCTTCTGGCCCACTGAGGTTATAACAACAGGCCACACCATGTGCATCATCCTAAGTCTTAAAGCTACAAAGTGGCATCATTACTCCAGAGACACCTGTGACTCAGAAATTAAGGAACCTGTGCGAAGGTGCTAATATGCCCACCTGACTCCCAGGCTCAAGGGCACTGCTGTGCTGCCACTCTCATCCTGGGGACTGGCGGGCCTGAGAAGGGCCCATCAAGTCCTCCTCGGGGTTCAAGGACATCCCAGCCAGCACATCTCAAACTGTATCACCGGGGACCTCGTTAGGGTACAATACTGACAGCAGCTCTGAGGCGGGCGAGATGTGCACCCTGCAGAACACCTGAAAGGTGGGGAGGCTGCTCCAGGCCTGAGAACTGCACTTTGGGTAGCCAAGACTGGGCCACACATGAAGCCACACCCATAGAAAGTGTGCCTACCGCTAGCCTGGGAGAAAGAGCAAAGGTCAGGATTGCTTTTAACCTAATCTGAACCAAGAGGTCTTGGGTCCCAACTCCCACCCCACCCAGCATCCTCTACAGAAACCTCAACTGATTGGCAGTGACAGCTCATCTTCTGTGCCCAAGCCGGCTCTCCTCAGGTCAGGGGCCTGGAGACGTGCAGGACGTCAGCTCAGTGCACCCTCTGAAGCTCAGAGGGCTCTCAAGACACCTGCAGCTCCCTGGCCTTAGCCAAGGGTTGGCTCAGGGCCTCCGGGGCTTGGTCCCCACCCAGTCCAGTTCTCACTGGTCAGCTCCAAACGCGGTCAGTTCGTGGGGGTACAGCGGGGGTGCAGCCGAAGCTCGGGCTCCGCCGGATCGATGTCGAAGAAGTTAACCACAGCAGCGGGCCTGGTGGGCTGTGGGGGGTCCCGGGTGGCTTCTCCAGGCAGCAGCAGCTGGGTTGTAAGCCGCAGGCCAGAGGAGCCACCAGAGTCTGAGTCTGAGGAGTCCGGAGGCAGCGGCAGTGGCAGCACTTGCTGCAGGCTCAGGCCAGGGCGGGCACCGCTGTGAGAGGTCCGCATGGAGGGAGAGGCCAGACTGGCCCGGCGCTCCTGGGGACAGTGGGGGCAGGGCAGGAACTTGCTCAGGGCCCTCTTGAAGTCCCGCATGAAGAGCGGGTAGATGATGGGGTTCATGGTGCTGTTACAGTACCCCAGCCATGTGAGGACATCGAAGAGGCCAGGGGAGATGCAGTCACACACAGCCTAGGGGGGACAGGATGTGTCACGCATAACCCCAGGCAGAGACCCTGACTACCCACCACACACAAACATGGGCACCATGGGAGGTGGCCTATCCCTCCCCCCGCCCAGCCTGGGCTGGGGTGAGGCTTGAGGTCTCCCCATCAAGTCCTGGGCTCATCTGTGGCATTACCTGGACTATGTTGGCCACAAAGAAGGGCAGCCAGGTCACAAAGAACATGCCCAGCAGGATGCCCAGCGTCAGACTGGCCTTCAAGGCCTTCCGGCTGTGCTTGGTGGCCAGACGCCTGCTGTCAGCAGACTCCACCCCTGGCTGTGAGGCCTTGGGCACCTGCAGAAAGGAAGGCTGCATGAATCAGCTGAGAAAGAACCCTAGCCTGGCCCTGCTCCTAGCCACAGACTTGATCTTGACCTTGCTTCGCGACTGAGCTCTAGTCCCAGCGATGAGCTGAACCCTGATCCTTGACTGAGCCTCAGTGGGAGTTCCAGACTGATGCTTGACCCTAACACCGACAGCTGAGATCTCCAACTAAGCCATGAGCCCAGACCCCGTCTGAGCTCTGATCCTGACCCAGAACTTCACAAAGAGCGCTAGGCAGTGCCATGAGACCGAGCAACAATACTCCCCCAACTGCAAATCAGATGGTTGAGGAGGACAACCACGCCTGGGGAGCTAACCCTCAGCCCAGCCCAGCAATGCTGCACGAGCTTCGGAACCTTCCAAAGCCTGCCACACTCCAAGAATCAATTGCTATTGACCGGTACTTGAAAAAGAAAAACTTCTGCCTCCTGAGCTCACCCATTTCCCTGTATACGGATTTGCTTTGTTTGGGAATAATCATTTTTGCCTGTGCAGTTGGCCTCATGCTCTACAAATGCATGGGCTTGTTTTTGCTTTTGAGAATGTGTGCATAAAACAAAGGGTTGAAACCAAATCTCTTATAGATTGCTAGGAATCTTGGTGTTTCAAAACGCACTTGCAGTGTGGACTAGGAGATATCTCTGCTCCCCACAGTGAACTGCAAGCTGGGGAGAGGGGACAGGGGAAGGGGAGAAGGAGCTGCAGAGAGGAGGACATGGACAGGGGAGGTTGGACTGGGATTTTGCCACCTGGTGAGCAACAGACTCAACAGAGGCTTCAAACTGATGATGCTGTAGCCCAGAGGATTTTCTTTGTCTTCCACATTTTTCTTTAACATCATAAGCCTTTTGAAGATCTAATGAAATCTACAAAAACCTCTCCCCAGAAAAATTTAAGGATTATGAAATTTATATACAGACACAACTGTTCAAAAAGCCGCACCCTTCTGTAGAGTTCAGAGACCACCCTGAGGTCTCCAGTTGCCAACATGAACCCCTTGAGGCCCCTGGAAGCCGGGACATGAAGCCCTCCTCCACTGCAGACTGAGCCTTGACAGCCGCCATAGGGCAGCCCCTCGTTTCTCTCCTTTGCGTCATAATCAGCTTAGCTTTTTTCTACATTAAATCGAGACCATGTAAATTTACAATTTAATTAAGTGTTGGTGTGTAAAATCCACCAGGAACAGTGAAAAGGGTGCAGGTGCTCCCTGGAACACACTCGGGCCTTGAAACCAGGGATCTGCCCAGTGTTTCCTAAGGTGCATGAGAGCCCAGCTCCTCCTGCCAGCAGCTCTGGCCTCTTCAGAACAGCACAAGATGTCAGGACCAAGACCCTGACTCGCCATGGCCTGGCTTGGGCTCTAGTGTTAGAGGATGCCCTCCTCCTCCCCACCCCCACCAGACACACATGGGCTCCCGGAGAATGTAGGAGGGTGGAAAGGTTAGAAGGACACAAGAAGGGAACCAGAGTCCCAGGCAACCCTCTGCAGGTGGAAAGGGGTGGAGGAAGCAAAGACAAGATTGCGGATGCAAGGAAGCACCAGAGCCAGCGCCCCCAGCCTGAGCGCTCAGCTCTGCACCTGCCGGCTCCTCCCCGCCTCTGAGGTCTCAGGGCTGGTGCCTTGTCCACGGTGCTGAAACCCAGGCGGCAGGCTGTCTGCCCCCAGGAACAGGGCTTCTCTTTCTGGAGTGGGTGTGCAGGACTGGGTGGCCCTCTGTGTGTGTATGCAGATGAAATCTCATCCTATAAATATCAAGGGCAAAATTGTAGAAGGGTGGCTTAAGAGAGGCCCCAGATTTCTTGCTCTGTCTTGGTGGGGCAGCACTGAGCCCAAGCAAGAGCTGGACTTTGAAGACAGGTGACCTGGCTTCACACCATGTCTCCATCCTCCCCTCTCTGTGATCTTGAGATAGCTTCCGTGTTCACATGTGTGATGAGAGAGAGAGGGGGGGAGAGAGAGAGAGAGAGAAAGAGAGAGAGAGAGAGAGAGAGAGAGAGAGAGAGAGAGAGAGAAATGCTCAGCTCACAGTCCCTGGGAGGCTACGGAGCCTGAGTGCACACACAGCCTGACTACAGCTGGACAGCAGCCATGGTGCAGTGTAGTGACACAGGAACAGGGCGTGGGGGCTCCTGGGCACCCTGAGGGGCCTTTCCTTCCTCCTATAGCCTCTCGGGCCTCCCCAGAGCAGATCAAGACCTCATATGAATGCTCTGACTCGCTATGCAGTGGCTCAGACTGCATAGAGCAGGGGCTCCTCACCCCACCCCACCCCTGGCCAAGTACCAGAACCAGTCAGTGTCCTGAAATGGGCTGCACAGTGGAAGGTAAGATGTGGGCAAGCAAACCTCCTCTGTATTGATCTGCATTCCTGACAGACTCACTCAAATGACTACCTGAGCGCTGTCTCCTGTCAGGTCAACAGAAGTGATAAATGAAAATAAAGGGGGCCAGGGAGATGGCAGCGCAGAATAAGCACTTCCCTGGCAAGTGCAAGGGCCTGAGTTCAATCCCCAGTTCCTCAAAACAAAAAAAAAGAAAGAAAGAAAGAAAAGAAAGCACACAGTGTAACAGAAATAAAGTGCATAATAAATATGCATACTTCTAATCCCAGCACTCAGGAGGCTGAGGCGGGAGGATTACCCTGAGTTCAAGGCCAGCCTGGGCTACATAGTGAGAACTTGTCTCAAAAATAAATAAATAACATAATGTGCTCAAATATCTCCAGACCACTACCCCATGTCAGTGGAAAAATTCTTCCACAAAACTTATCCCAGGGGCCAGAAAGATGCAGATTACTGGATTAAGAATGTGCCCCTTTCCCCAACCTCACCACACAAATGTCTGCTCCTGAGTCAGCAAGGAGAAAAGAGGGCCCATGTTCCCTTCTTCTAATTTTCTCTTCCTCTTATGCAGAGTAGGCTCTGTGTGACACCTGCAGCCCTCATGGCCAGCCAGCTCCTGCTTCCCCAAGAGAATCTGCTATGGGGAAGAAAATATGGGAGGGAACAGTCAGATTTCCAGGAACCCTGCTGAGCCTCAGACCCAGACAAGAGCAAGGCCATGAGGCAGCCCCAAGATTGGGCTCTGGGGAGCCGAGGCTATGAGATCCAAGGCAGTCATGGGATTTGGGGGGAGGGGGAGGATAAGCTGAGAGTCTCTCGTCTCACAGAGAACAACCCTGGGTTTTCCTCCGCTCTACTCCAGAAAGGCTTGGCCAGAGACAACAGGTAAGAAAGACGGCTCAAAGTGAGGCTCAGAGAGAGCAGAAAAGCTTCCCAAAGATACCCCAAGCCAATGCGAGTCCTCAAACCATAGCCCAAGGGACCCCAAACCAGCACTGCCATCTCCACTGATTGGCCAGCCCCAAGTCATCCAATCATTTGGAGAGGCAGGAAGCATGTTCCCCATTTTTCAGATGAGGCAACACGGGAGGGCTAGCAAGATGGAGCTGCCTCAGTCTCCAGGCTTCTCTGGCCCCAGCAGCTGCACTCTTCCCAGTGCAGGTTTAGCTCAGAACAAAGGCCTTAGGTTCAAACCCCATGGCCACACACAGACACAGGATGCATTCACCACTGGCACCCCCTAAAAGTAACCCCACCACTGTCACCAAAAGGTCCTCAAGAAACAGAAGCCAGTAGCAGCCACCAGCCCACACCCTGGGGTCCCACTGAAGCCAACACCCCACTTCTGACTTCTCTTTCACTGCCTCACGGCACCTCACGGGCACATTCTGCTGTCCACACGTTCGTGGCAGGTGGCACTGTCAGAAGCCAGCTGCCTCAAAGACAACCTGGCGGTGTCTCACAAGCCAGCAAGGCCACTCACAGACCCTCTGCTCAGCAAGCCCTCTACATGTGGCACAGACCACACTGTGTGCCACGGCACTGAGTGACAGGAGCAAGCTGGGAATAGCCTAAATGTCCACCACCAGACCACGCGACACCCTCCCACTGCAACACAGTATACAAATGTCTTTAAAGAATGCATTGAGGGGCTGGGGAGATGACTCAGTAGAATAAGTGCTTACCTGGAAAGCTCAAAGGCCTGAGTTCAATCCCCGGTTCCACAAAATAAAATAAAGAATGCATTGATTGGCTGGACGTGGTAGTACATGCCTGTAATCCTAGCACTCTGGGAGGCTGAGGCAGAAGGATGAAAAATTTGAGCTCATCCTGGGCAACTTAGCAAGACACTATCTCAAAATAAAATATAAA
>NW_004524668.1:5998967-5999867 GCF_000260255.1 Octodon degus
AAAAAAAGAAAACACTGTTTCCTCAGGCATTGATACTAATATGTTAGTACACAGAAGGGCAGGAGCAGGAACAGGCTATAAATTGGTAAGAGTGCGCCTGATAATGGAAGGAATTAATATAATCTTTAATTTTTTTTTTCCGGTACAGGCATTGAACTCTGGACCCCACACTTGCCAGGCAGGCCCTTAAGCCACTGAGCTATCTGCCAGTTGATATATTTATCTGAGACAGGGTCTTCCTGCAGAGTCCAGGCTAAACTCACCATGTATTCTAGGGTGGTCTCAAATTCATAGCAATCCTCCTGCCTCAGCCTCCCAAATGCTGGAATTACAAATGAGCACCACCACACCCAACCTGAATTTTTATTTTAAAATATGCTTACTGGGGCTGGTGAGATGGCTCAGTGGTCTAAAGCACCTACTTAGAACAAGCTTAGCAAACACAGGGACCACAGTTCGATCCCCCAGCACCACATGCCAGCCAGCCCCGCCCCCTGGTGGGCTGAGCTGGCCACACACACACACATAAATAAATAAAAAAAGTTAAAAAAAAATAAAAATAAAATATGCTTACTGAGCTGTGAATGTAGCTCAGTGGGAAAGTATTTGCCTGGCATGTACAAGGTGCCGAGTACGATCCCTAGTACTGAAAAAAAAAAGAAAGAAAGAAAAAAAGCCTACTTATGCATTCGCTTGTGTCACTGAAGATGTTCACAATCATCTAATAATGTGAGGTTTACAACACAACCTAGAGTCACACTGCCTGGTTTCAAATCTTAGTTCCATCACTAACTAGCTGCATGAATTTCCCCCTGGTGGAAGGGCAGCAGGTGACATGTTCAGGGTCATCCAGTTGTTCTGGGAAACAGGCAGGACATGGACCATGGACAGCTCGACCAA
>NW_004524668.1:6000902-6006513 GCF_000260255.1 Octodon degus
GGCTCAGTGGGGTTGAGCAAGGGAGGAAAGGGGTCTGGGACACCCTAAGGTTAATTCATTCCCATTGGTTGTTTTAGGCACACACACACACACACACACACACACACACACACACATGAAAGGAAGCTGCTGGTCTCGGAAGGGTCAGCTTGGATGGATGATACAGGAAAGGACCACGCCCCAGCAGGGCCAAGCAGAGGCAGCACCCCACATGCCAAGTCCCCAGAAGCAGCAGCCCTCCAGCCACCAGGGAGAGCAGTCACAGAAGCCTGACTTAGGCGCCAAGCAACAGGGAAGCAAGGACAGGCACAGCAAGCCCCCACTTCACATTTGCATCCAGAGATCAAGCTGTGCAGAGGGTAGGGAACTGGAACAGACACCTCTCTGCTTTAGGAAGACCCATGGGGCCGCTGCCTCCAAGGCCAGGTGCTGGGCTCAAAGCCTGGAAGGGGTCCCCCACCTCTTGTCTTAGGGCTCACTGTGTCTCCCAGGCCCTCAGTGAGCAGACGTGGAATGTTCCCAGGTGAGGCTCCCCAGAGCGCCACAACCCTGCTGAGGGTGGCACTTCCTGATCAATATTGGTCTCTCCACCGAGAGCGGGGCCCCTGACAGCCTTGTTCGGAGCCACATCAGCAGCCTCTGTGTGCAAGTCACGCTGCCATGCAAAGAAACTCAGGGGAGGGCGGCAGTTACTATTCTTGATGGGCAGAACAGGGAAGGAAATGAACAGAAGCTGGGAGAAAGAGATGGAGGGAGAGGCAGAGCAGTACAGAAATGGGAAGAAATTTTTCCAAGCAGAGGGAACCATAGGTGCAAAGGTCCTGAGGCAGCAGCGTGCTTGGTGTACTCAAGGTACAGCAAGCAATCAGCGTGGCCAAAAGAGAAACAGCCAGGGGTGTGGTGGAGGGAGAGGAAAGCGGACCAGGAGAAGATGGCCTCGGGACTGCTGGTGGAGCAATCACACTACTGGACCAGCGATGGCTTGGAAGGGAGTAAGGACAGTCAGATCAGCGAGATGACTGCAGTACATAAACCAGGCTCCGGAAAAGGCGCCCAGCAGTGGAGATGAGGTGGCTAGAGCCCCCCTGGGTGTTAAGGCAGAGATGGGGTCAGAAAGACAGCGGCCCCCAGGCTGCCTCCAGGGGGCGGAGCTGTGCAACCGGAAGAGGGAAGTTGCCATTCACCGTGTGAGGAAGAACATGGAACAGGTCCAGGGGTGGGAAGCATGGCGTTCCCACTTGGGGCATGCAGAGCAAGCAGCCCCCGCTGGAAACCGCCAGTCTGTAGCTGGAGTCTGCTGTCACAAGACAGGGAGGAGCTGCTACAGGGGTGAATGTGGGGAAATGTGGAGACAGAAGACAGGGTCTCCCAGGGGGGTGGGAGGGGGCGCACGCAGCTCAGGACTCAACAGATGGTGTGCAAGAGGCGCAGAGAAGTAAAAGGTCATGTGGTGTGGTGTCCCTGGTCACAGAACGGCACAGTCATGGGAAGCGCACCAGTTTTGATATCAGCTGCTGAACCGGAGCCTCATCTACCAGCCATACAACCCCGTGCGGGCCGTGTCTCCTGTCGGTGTACCTCAGCTTCCCCATCTGTCCCACAGGATAGTGGTGGTAGCACTGTGCTTGCCTCCGTGGATGTGGGGGGAACCAAAAAGCCTAGTTTAGTGCATGACGGGTTGTGAGCACTCAGAGCCAGAGGGCTGCAGCTGGGGGCCCCCAGGAGGCCCCCCATTCCAAGACCACCATCACAGATGCATCCTGCAGCCAGCTCACTCACTTCCCAGGAAGAACATCTGCTTCACTGCAGCACCGCTGGAGCCTGACCTCTCCTCCCACCCCAAATTCGTGCAGAGCATCAAATTTCTCCCTGGTGCAAAGGAGAAAACAGAGGGACTTTGGGGTAATAAAAAGGTGCCCCATAAAATACCCGCATCACAGACAGCATTAGTCCCAACCTCTCATCCAGATCTTTTTTTTTTTTTTTTTTTTTGGCGGAACCAGGGATTGAACTCAGGCCCTTGCGCTTGCCAGGGAAGTGCTTATTCTACTGAGCCATCTCCCTGGCCCCTCTCTCCTCCAGATCTTCTGATCAACATCATGATAAAGCCTGTGTTGAAGCTGCTTCTTCTTCTTCTTCTTCTTCTTTTTTTAATGTATTTAGTATAGGGTCTTGCTACATAGATCAGACTCATAGTGATCTTCCTGTTTTCAGCCTCCCAAGAACTGGGATTACAGGCATGCGCCACCATATCCAGTCTCAGTTGCTGTCTCAGTGTTTCCCGGGGTGCGGGGGGAGCCGACACAGCACACCGGGTACCCGGTCCCTAAGCTGAGCTATCTGGCCAGCCTGAGGCTACCTTCTTAACACTCACTAACACTTAAAGAGAAACCAAGTCTTGGGCTCAGTCACATGGGCCACACTGAAAAGTCATCCTTCACGCTGCTGGAATTTCTCCCAAATTATATATGCAATCACTTCCTCCCTTTGGCAAGAGACACCAACTTTCCATTTCCAGAAGGAATATGAAATTTTCTTTCTAAATACATTTCCAGAAATAAAAAGATAAGTGAGTCAGCCACGGTGGCACACGCCTGTAATCCCAGCACCTGGGAGGCTGAGACAGGAGGATCCCCATGAGTTCAAGGCTAGCCTGGGCTTCATAAGCCAGTTTAAGGCCAGTCTGCACTACATGTCAAGACCCTGCCTCAAAAAAACAAATAAACAACAACAACAAAAAGATAACTGAGAAAACTTTTTTAATGCCAAATATGTAAGAATTAAGTGGATTGAGGAAGGGGCGGAAGTAGAAGAGATTGGAAGGCAGATACCTCCCCCTCCCCACAGCCTGAATGCCTAAAGATGCCAAGAATGCTGGGATTTAGGGGTATAGCTCTTGGAAGGTGTAGGCTTGGCATGTGCAAAGCCCTGGGTTTGATCCCCAGGGCTAAAATATTAATAAACCACCCTGAAAAAAACAAAAAACCAGGGGACTCCCATTAACACACAATGCAAGAGAGAAACCTCCACTCTGTGGAAGCGTTGCTCATGAACCCCTCACAGGGACTCATTCACTTCCTGGTCATCCTGAGCAAAGTGCTCTTTTATATCAGAACATTCACGCAGGACAGAATCCTGTGCTGTGTCATCTCTTGTTCTTCAGTCAGCTTAAGGAAAAAAACAAGGAAGTCACGAAAAACTGAAACAAACTGGGAGTGCCTTATGGGGCAGGGATATCTCACAGAACATCGGGAATAAAATAAACCTTTATTAACATAAAAAAAAAAGATAGACGTGGTGGTGCGTGCCTGTGATCCCAAAACTCAGGAGGTTGAGGTAGGAGGATCACCATGTATTCAAGGCCGGCCTGGGCTACAAACTGAGGTCAAGGCCAGTCTGAGCTGTATAGTGAGACCCTGCCTCAAAACAAATAAATCAAAGAGCCCAGGAAAGCAAGTGGATGACCCAGAGCAGCCATCCTGCTCTGAAACAGCAAGTCCAGGGCATAGCCACCTGCTAGAACCCAAGAATGTTCTGGTGAGCACAGGCTGGGAGCCAGGTTGGGGCTGCAGCCAGGACCCTTGTCCACCCAGCCTCCTGGCTAAGGGGCCAGGTGCTGCTCTGGGCCTCCCTGCTGAATGCCACAGCCAAATCCCCAAAGTCTCCGTGATTCCCAAAGCACCCACCACCATTCAAGAGCCTCCTCCACGATCACTCTGGTGACCTTTCCCAAGGCCTTACACTAGGCGACCCAGGTCACTGGCGCTCAGACCTGGTCAGTCCCCATGACCTTCCCTCACAGGGCCAGAGTATGGTATGGCTTGGGTGGCAAGAGCGGCCACTCCACACATACAGCGTGCAGGGCCTCACCTGGAGCAGCTTCCCATTCCTGAGTGACTACTGAGCAACGACTGTATGCCTGGGGACCCAAACCGACCTAGAACAATGCAGCCCCGTGAAGCTTATATTCAAGTCGGAGCTAGGATGACTAAGTTCACAAAGAAACGTCCGGGGAAATAAGAGGGTGGGACAGGCCAATGGAGCTGCACACAGGGCAGCCAGGGCCGCCTCGGCAATAAGGGAGGCTGGCAAGGAGCCAGGGGGGAGAGCATTCCAGGCAGGGGGCACAGCCAATGCCAGGACCTTGGCACACAAGCAAGCCTGGTGTGCCACAACTGTCTCAAGGGACCCGAGGCTGGAATGGAACAAGAGGAGGGAAGAGCAGCAAGCCAGAGAGGCTCCTGGCGCCACACCGGGAGGTGGGTTTTCTCCTTATTTTGAGTACAGTGAGGGTTTGTGGCAAGGGAGTAGTAACATGGTGGGAGGGGGGTTGTTTTGGCTTTGTTTTGTTTTTCAACTGCTCTGACTCCTGCACAGAAAACGGACATTAGTGGTCTCCAACGAAAGCCAAGGAGCCTGCAGAAGTCTATCAAAGGCTGACAAATGGCTATTATGGCTTGGAGGAGGGAGGTGGCTGTGTCAAGGGTGCCTGATTAGGACGCAGAAGCAAAAGGCTTCCAGGATGAGTGGCAGAAGCGAGGGAGAGAGCTCTTCCCAAGTTCCTGCATGGGACGCTGAGATGGCCTCACGCCCAAAGGAAACACCAGGAAGGAGACTGGGACAGGCTGGGCCATCCTAACTTCTCTGTCACACTTGATATCTTCCTGATTTGGAGAACTGTCCCATGACCAGTCAGGCATTCAGTCCGGCTCAGCAGCAGGACCTCTTTGCTAAGAGGCAGGGCCCCGACTGCTGCTCACCATCCGCATCCCACAGCCCGGGTCTCCCAGCGCGCCCCGGTTACCTGCAATGTCTCCAAGGCCTGGCCCGCTGTGCCGGTGCTGAGGGAGGCCACCTGCACAGCCTGCTTGCGCGCAGCCAGCAAAATCCTGCAGTAGGTGAAGCAGATGGCCCCCGAGGGCAGGAAGAAGGTGAGGCCCGACGCCACAAGGACGAAAGGCAGGCTGGCTAACAGGCGGCATTCGCCCGGGGCGGGTGCCCGAGCGTAGCCCAGTTGATGCCAGCCAAGCAGCACGGGCAGGAATGAGGCCAGAGCGGCGAGGCTCCAGGCGCCCAGGACGAGCGCCAGGGCACGAGAGGGCGTCATGCGTAGCTTGTAGCGCAGCGGCGATAGGATGAGCAGGTAGCGGTCCAGGCTGATGAGGCAGAGGTTGAGGATAGACGCGCTGCAGCACATCACGTCGAAGGCGGCCCAGAGCAGGCAGAGGCTGCGCGCCAGCACCCAGCGCCCGTACAGCACGTTCAGCATGGCGGGCGGCATCACCACCAGCCCCACCATCAGGTCCGACGTGAAGAGCGACACCAGGAAGAAGTTAGACGTGTTGCGCAGCGCCGGCTGCGTGCAGATGAGCGCGATGAGCAGCAAGTTGGCCGCCGCCGTGAGCGTGATGACCACGCACAGCGCGGCCGCCACCCAGCCGCTGCCCCCTGGCGCCGGCGGCGGCTCCGATCCCCACGCTGGGGCGCTGTGGTTGGCAGGACCGGGCTCAGGGACCATGAGGACAGAGGATGAGGGCCTGGGACGCGATAGGGAAGGAGGGGAGCAACTGAGCCACCGCAGGAGGGAAGCCGATGGGCGTCGACGGTCGGA
>NW_004524668.1:6007288-6022043 GCF_000260255.1 Octodon degus
GCGCCCCGCCCCGCGGTGGGCGGGGAGAGCAGAGCCCCAGCTCTCGGGAAGCGGGGGTCCCGGTCCCAGGCTTAGGGAACAACGCCGCGCCTGGTGGCCTGCAAGGAGGTGGCAGCCCCGCGCCTCTCTCCACGCCTCACACGTGGTGATGGTGCTGGCTGAACTCAGGAAGGGGGCTGTGACCTGCCGACCCCAGGAACCGCTTCCCAGTGGGGGCCCGACCCTTCGCGGCAGGGGTCACTGCCCTAGGGCGGGCCAGCAGGGTCTCAGCTGCAGCATCTATCAAATGGGCTGGTAATTCCTGACATTTTTCCCCTTTCGTCTGAACAGAAATCACCCCGTGGCCAGAGGCGCCAGGTACCAGGGATGAAGCTCCTGTCTTGTTGGTGCTTCCAGAGTGAGCGTGAACACATTTGTGCATCCCAGGCCAGGTAGGGCAGAGTCACTGCAGACGGGAAGAGTGTGACACGCGCCCCACTCTCCCACTCCCACCCAACCCTCCTGGGTAGATCCATACGACAGACACCCCTGGCTCCCCCCAGTATGTTTCTTAAGCACTTAGCCAGTGTCCACACACCTATTCTGACCAGTCAGGGCACTACAGCGCCCAAAGCAAAACTCCCCACCCCACCCCTACCTCCAGGGAACCTACGCTCTGGCGGAAGGAGACGACAAATAAGCATAGTAAATTCATAACGAGATCTTAAAGTGGTCTCTGCTACAGGAAAGCATGTACAAAAGGGAATCTGGGAAAATCATTCTTCAAAAACATGAGAATCTGACCCACATCCAAGGCTCCAGCTCGGTTCTTGAGAGTATATTATTCCTACCCCTGAAACAATGATACACCTGAGAAGTGGGTGCTAAACTGGCAGTTAGAGAGGTCAAGGGCCCCTCCCAAGGTCACCAGCAGCAGGCAGTCCAGTGGGAACTGAAACTCCCAGAGGGAAAGGAAGCCAAGTACATATAGTCAAGATGGAGAAACCTCAGAACCTGGAACACCTACTCCTACCTATATGGCGCTTCTTTCCCAGTATTTATTTTGAGACAGGATCTCACTAGGTAGCCCAGGCTGGCCCCAAACTCATGGCAATCCTCCTGCCTCAGCTCCGGGACACTGGGATGACAGACATGAGCCACCACAGCCAGCCTCCAAGCCTGATTTTTTTTTTTAAGATACCAGGAATTGAACTCAGGACCCTGCGCTTGCCAGGCAAGCAGTTATTTTACTGAGCTATCTCCCCAACCCCAAGCCTGAGAATTGCCAGCAGGTGGATTCAGGAAGCAGGTAGCAGAGGCCTGTCACCCCTCCCCCAGGCCACAGTGCACCTAAGTAAGAAGGAGACAATAGAGAAATCCTGGATCAAGGGTAAGGAACAACAGCAAAAAAAGGGTAAGGAACTGGGGCAAGGGAGATGGCTCAGTAGAATAAGCGCTTCCCTAGCAAGTGCAAAGGCCTGAGTTCAATCCCTGGTTCCACAAAAAAAATAAATAAATAAACAAATAAATAAAAATAAAGGGGTAAGGAACAATCTACTGCTTAGTCACTCTGAAGTTCTAGGGTTGGTGGCTCCATCTCCTTGGTTCTCCTTTTCCTCTTCTTCAAGAGTTAATAGAGGGGCCGGGGAGATGGCTCAGTGGAATAAGTGCTTCCCTGGCAAGTGCAAGGGCCTGAGTTCAATTCCCAATTTTTTTTTCTAAAAAAAAAGTTAATAGAATACCACATCTGCCTTATAGGGGCATTGAGAAGATGAAATGACCCTGATGTGTTAATTGGTGCTGTGTCAATGCTAGCTGTTGGCCTTAGTGTTCCCGTCCATACAATGGGACTGTGTTCAGCCCTGCAGTAACTTTGTTAACCCAGGGATTTCTGAGCAAGCAAAAGCAACCCCGGCAGATGCTGTGTAGAATAGATCTTGGGGCCCAGTGAAGTGGGCTGGTACTCTTCATTCTGCTCCTTGTTCTGTGATATTGGTGAAGATTCCTCAATTCTCTGCTGCTAGGAAATCAGAGTGCTGTGGATGTGACTGGTATTTAAACTTTTGGTTTAAAAAAAAAAAAAAAAGTACCTGATAAATTTTAGCTTTGTTAAAAAAAAAAAAAACTGGCATAGAATGGAATGGAATATGTCATTTGTTTCAGATTTTTCTGTAATGAATGATGTCTTCTATTTTTATAAAGAAAATGTGATGTTAATTTTAACATTTGCTCTCCATGGGTGATAGATCCAGGGATGTTATTTTAAAATCTGTACTTAGGAACGGGCGAGATAGCTCAGTGGCATGAGCACCTGCCTCACAAGCTCAAAGTCCGGCGTTCAATGCCCCGCTACCACAAAAAAATTAAATTAATACATATCTTTTAAAAATCTGTATTTAGCTAGTTAAAAAAAAAAAAAAAAAAAAAAAAAAAAAGATTGGTTCAGGGTCGTGGTGCCCCCTTGTGGCCACATTTATTATTTTGAACTTGAGGCCTCTGGAAGCTCCGTTTGTTAAATTCTGCCTTGAAATAGCGAAGTCCTGGACTTCCTTAACATTTCAGAGTTGACAGTGACTTTCAAGAATGGCCATTGAGGGGCCGGGGAGATGGCTCAGTAGAATAAGCGCTTGCCTGTTGCTTCTGTCTCTGGAGGAAGTGTGTGTGACAAGACAGCTGACTCTCAGGAAACCTGGGCACCAGCTCGATAGATAGTATAGAAGCTGTAACAGTAATTAAAAAAAACAAACAAACAAACAAAAAACGGGAATCAAACTGAGGATCTTGGGCTCGCCAGGCAGGCACTGTACCACTGAGCTACATCCCCCGCTCCCTCTAACAGTAATTTATTTAGATCTTACCAGATGCCAGACACAGTCCCAAGCACTCTCTGCGCGTAATTCATGGAATCCTCGCTGATTCTGGGAGTGAGACAGGTGTCACCAGTGGTACTGTTTTACACAGGGAAAAGCCTAGCGTTGCACACGTTATGGGACCTGCTTAGAAACACAAACAGAAGGGCCCAGCTGGGATTTGAAGCTGGGCAATCCAGGCTTCTCCGGAGACTTGAAGCAGGGGAAGAAAGCCGGCTGATAGCTGGCTTCATCCAGGCAAACAAGGTGGAAGGCCAGCAGTGATGACCGAGCCACCCAGAGAGGGACCCGCCTTCACGTGCTGGTGGGCTTGCTAGTCCCATGTACGGATTTTAGGGCCCTCCACCTCGTGGAGAGGGGCAGATGGGCTGCAGTTTTGTTCCTGGGCTCTCTTGGTGGCTCAGTTTGAGCTTTGGGAAGATAAAATCAGAAGTCACGACACATACACATCCCTCTACTAGAAATACTTCTGAACTCCGCATTCTTCAAATGTGGTCCCCCCCCCCACTCTTACACCCAATCAGCAGCACCTCTCCCGTGTGGCCACGCCTCCCTCACGAGGCCCCGCCCCTCCAGCCCCAGCGCGGTCTCTGAACTTGCTGGTCTCCTCACTCCCCTTCCTCCTGCCCTTCGCAAATCTCGCTGAAATTCGGCTCGCTGCAAAATCCGAGCACCGCTTAGCATTCCAGGCCTGCCATCACCCCTCGCTGCTCCTTCTGCCCAGTCCTGGTTAATTTGTGGATCTGCATCCTGCCTCATTTCCACATGCAGGATGGAGGATGGGGGTACTCCTGTCACCGGGGCAGCGCTCAGGAGGGGCTCAGAGGTGCAACACTGAGGACCCCTAGTGGCTCAGTGTTGTTATTTTGACGCCATGCTGAAGTGTCCAGAGGCATGGAGGACCTGTGAGCCTCTGTGAGTTACCTGTGCTTCTAGGGCCTGTTTCTCACTCTGTAAAACAAACGTGAAAGGCTCACTCCATTGCGGACTTAGGATCGCTGGTGTCCCTCAGCATGCATGGGTCCAGGGCCAGACTGCCCGGGATTCATTTTTAAACTGCAGAACCCTAGGGAAAAAAGGACTCAACCCTGGGCACCTCAGCCCTTCATCTGCAAAATGAGGGCCACATCGCCAAGTGGCCTGAGGACAAGGGGAGTTTGCTTATGTACAGTACTGAGTACAGGTTCCAACCTTATATTAATTTATAGCAGATGGAGTTTTATATTTCCACCATGAGAGAGGTCAGCCCAAGGGACCATGGTTCAAAACCCAGCTCTGAGGTCCACAGCACACAGGAGGTCAGCAATGAGCACCCGTGGGAAAAATGGGAGCTGGGCAACAGAAGTAGGGCATCGTGGCAGTGCACCAGGGCAGAACAACACAGGGCACCCTGTGGGGTGGCACCAGGGTGGCAGCTGCTCCCTAACTGCCCAGGCCAGCAGAGCCCAACAACAGGGAAGCAGACACCGGCTTTGAAGGCATTTATTCGTGAGAAGACTCGGGATCCTTCAGGGGCATCTACTGGTTACAAGCTCTACAGAAGCTCTTGTCCATGGGAAGCGCCAAGGGGCTGGGTACCCCTGGGTAGGGGTGGGGGCCGCCATCGTCCTGGGCACACATACAAGAGCAGTGTGGGCAGTTTGGGGACAGGAGGAGCTTCACCACCTGCCCACCCACCCTGGCCCGGGTCCCACACCCCTCTAGGTTTAAAGTGCAGCTGGGTAGGGAGCAGGATTGAGGAGCTAAAGAGCTGAGGTCACCACGGGTCACCCACAGGGGCCACCCTGCCCCGAAGTTCCTAGAGGCTCAGCCAGCATCCACTCTGGTCCTGCTTGGACCCTCTTGTAGGGAGACTACCCCATCAGCCCCAGACATTTAGCAAGACCTTCCCCTGGCCCTGGAAGCTCTTTGAGGGACCTTGAAGCAGGGGCAGTAGGACGCACTGCAGTGTCCATGAGGGAGGGATCCTCTTCTGGGAGAGGTTCACCCCAAACTCAGACCCCAGGAAGGCTTCTGGCCACTGTCCCCAACATGAAGCAAGCCAAGAAAGCCAGAGCAAAGCCCAGAAGGCCTGGCCCTAGCCCTAGTGCCGAGTCAGCAGGGTCCTGCCCGACCTGACTCCCAAAACACTCCATTGGGTGAGGGGCACTTCGTGCCCAGGGTAGATGCGTGTCTGGAGATGGGGTGCCCAGGGAAGGCCTGTAGGGCAACCTCTGGGGGCTGGAGCTCTGGCTTCTGACAGTGGTCTTCCTCGCCTGCTCCTCCTGCCAGGCTGATGCTGGCATGGTGCCACCCTTAGCTCAGGGCCCCTGGCTGCACCATCTGGCCGCACCCCTGGGGATCCTGCCCCAGCAGGGGCTGGGCGGGCCTTGGCCTGCACCTGCCGTCTTGGAAGGCCTCCCCCATGCCTCAGCAGCTTCGTTGACCTCCTCCCCCTCCCAAGGACACACCTCTATGAGGCAGAAAGGAAAGACCTCCCCCCTTCCAAAAAGAGCCCTGAAGACTTCTACCTCCTCCCCCCACTCTCCAATATATTAAATTGTGACGCTTGGCTCCAACCCCTCCCCGGGAGGTCTCCACGGCAACCAGACAGCATTCCAAGTCCAAGTCTGAATCCGAGTTCATCCAGTGCCAGGGGATCTTCCGCCTCTCCCCTCACTCTGCCCCAGAGGGTGAGACCCAGCATTCCAGGGGGGCCGTGGAGAGGAGGAGAAGAGTGGGGGCCTCAGTCCTCAGCCCCCTCTTCTTCAACATGGGGAGCCCCGGGAGTCTCCTGGGGCTCAGGGCTCTGCCCACCAGGGTGGGGGTGAGGGTGGGAGTGGGGGTGGGCGCCCGGCTGCGAGCCTGGTCCATCCTCGGCCTGCACATAGACATTCAGCCCCTCGTGGCTGGGCTCCTTGCCGCAGGCCTGGCAGCTGCAGTGCAGGATCTTCTCCACCAGCTTGTCCACCCGGGGCATCACCTCCTGGCCAGGGCACTCCAAGGTCACCTGGGGTGGGCAGAAGGGAGGGGAAGAGCATGCTTAGCCTTGGGCAGTGTGGGAAGGCTAGAAGTAACACACACAATCACCTGATTAGCTCTGGGGAAACTCCCAAGGGGCCAAGCCATTACAGGGGCCCCCAGACTTGGCCCCTCACACCCAGGCCTGCCCCCTGTGTGCACCCCACAGCAGCCATGGGGTAGCCTGGGGGGAGCAGCAGCACTTGCTCTGCTTAACAGAAAAGCAGGCCCCTTCCTTGGCCACCTAGAACCTTCGGGCTGGCCACAGCTGCCCCATACCCTGAACCCTGGGTCTCTCCCCTAGCTCTCTGCCCCTTATCTGCCTCAGGGACTTGGCACATACTGTTCTTTCTGGCTGGTAGGTTCTTCTCAATCCATCCCCAACCTCTGGCCCTAACCTCACCTCTGGGCAACCTTTCGGGCAACCCCAGCCGAGAGGCCTCCTGAGGAGCCACGCTAGCATCCTACCTCCCTCTTCTGGTCACACTTCTAACTGCCCTTCTCTGTCTGCAGGTTTCTCTCCCTCCTTCCTTCCACAGAGCACTGGCTCCATGCCAGCCCTTGGGACAGGACAGGCAGGATCTCTCAAAGAAACCAACTGGCCATAATCACCCTGATGTGCTCAGAAGACAGATGATCAAGAGAGAGGCCTACAGTGCGCAGGGAGGCAATAGTACAGGCGTTTGACGCAGACAGGAAAGGAACATGATGCTTGATCCAAGAGCAAAAGAATACAGGGGGGAAGCAGGGGAAAGAACATGGGCAGAGGCCCGTGGGGTGGAAGGGAGCAGAGCGTGTAGAAGGGGCTCAAAGGAGGCAAACTGGGGTCAGGTGTCAAACTGGTAAGGATGGCAGTAGGCTGGAAGCAGCCATCGAAAGAATTTCAGTAACGAGTGGGGTCTTTGTCCTGTACAGGCTGGCATCAGACTTGCAACCCATCCTATGGCAAGAACCATGCATGTGCCCCGCACTGGCACCTGGTGAGATCCGACTCAGCACCCACACCAGGGCTGGGGGTGCCATACTCACAATCTCCCACATAGTCTGGGCTGGCATGCAGGAGTCACAGTGCACTAGGGACTCTGTGGACTGCGGGAAGGTGTTGGGGACGCTGTAGCTGAAGCACTGTCCTAGGCACGCCCTGCGGGAGGAGAGGTCGCCGTGCTGTGTCACCACGGCGGAGGCAGGGCTGGGCAGCCCAGGAGCCCTTGCGCTCTGCGCCCTCTGTCCCACCTGTTCTGGATGGCCTTGGCCTCGCAGCCGCTGTGGCCCACGATCTGGGTGATGTTCTTGGCTTCGCACCAGGCGCTCTTGTCCGGGAACAGCGCCAACTTGTTGATGGGTGGGGGCGCAGCCAGCAGCAGGGCAGGGAGCACAGCGCCCACCAGGACCCGGAGCATCATGCCTGTGGCCTCCAGAGCCCTAGAACTGAGCGGGGCCGCGTGAGTCTGAGAGGCGGCCTGGACCCAGGTATCAGCGTGGACCATGGCATCTTGACCCTGTGTTCCAAGCCAGCCTCCTGCCCCCGTAACCAAGGACACCTTTACCTCTGAGACCGAGGACAAGGTGTTTCTCTCTGAACCTTGAAAAGGGAGCTGTGGATGCTGGGGAGGGGGAGCTTGGTGAGAAAGCACTTGCCTGGCATGCAGAAAGCCCCAGGCTCAATCCTCAGCACAGGGTTTCAAAAGCAAACATTGGGTTAAACAGCACTGCAACACACGGGCATTAGAAAGATTAAATGAAGTGCTGGTGAGCCTGGAAGAACAGGCACGCTCCAAATATCTTAGATTTTTGGTTGGTGTGTCTTTTGTTGTTATTGTCTTTTTGAGACAGGGTCTCGCTATGCAGTTCAGGCTGGCCTTGAGCTCACTTTGTAGCCCAGGCTGATCTTGGACTCACAGTGATCCTCTGGACTCAGCCTCCTGAGTGCTGAGATTACAAGTGTGCACCACCATGGCTGGCTTGTTTGTAGATTGCTTTGTCTGTGGTATGAGGGATCGAACTCTGGACCTTGCGCTGCCAGGCGGGTGCTTAGGCCATTGAGCTATACCCCGGGCCCTTGTTTGTGTTTTTGTGGAGTTGATTTGCATGCTTTATTCTGGGGATTGAACCCAGGGTCTTCCATGTGCCAGGCAAGGCTCTACCACCAAGCTATATCCCCAGCCCCTTTTCTTTTGTTATCAGTACTGGGGATTGAAGCCAGGGCCTTTGCACTGAGCTACAACCGCAGTCCTATTTTTATTTTGAGACAGGGTCTCATTGGTTAAATTGCTTAGGCTAGGCTCAAACTTGAGAACCTCCTGCCCCAGTCTTCCAGAGTACTGAGATCACAGGTGGGCACCACCATGCCAGCTGTGAATCGGGCACTTCTGTAACTCCCTCTGTAGCCCTGAGCAAGTTGTCATTTATCTCTGCACCTTGGTCTCTTCCTGCATGACAGGATTGCTGCAACAACTACACCAGTGTCCGGATGCTCCTGAAGAGTTGAACAGGCCTTAGCTCCCTTCACTTTGCTGCTGCCCACAGGGAGCAAACAATTAGTAAAGCCCGCCCACCCACCTGCCAGCTCTCCTCGAAAGTCACTGTCACATCAGGAGCCTGATGCAGAAGCATCTAAACTCAGCCTTCATCTCGTGGTGAATTCTGCCTTCCCAGCCAGACGTATTTCTTCCTAAGATGACCTGCCAGAGACTCCAGCCCAGCGGGCCTCTACTCTCTACAAAGCCAAGCAGCAAAAGTTTGGAAATTTCCCCGATGAAGGCATAACTGTAATACCTGGATCTGCCAGAAAGTGGCGCTGCAGGACAGTCTGTGTCTAAAGGCTTTGCTCACAGCGGGTTCCCCTTTCTCCTCCATAGATTTCACCCACTTTCCCACCACTAAAAGGAGTGGAAAGGGGCTTGAAAAAGACTCAGAAATAAGGGAAGTGCCTGGAAGTGGGGGTTCCCCATCCTGTCTGGACACTGGGAAGAAGGTAATGGATACACCTGTTGTGTTATCCTGGATACAGGCCTCAGTGTTCCCACCCACAAAATGAGAGATGGCCTACCCTACACAGTAGTTTCTGAGCCTGTTAATACACTGGAATTCCCTGAGAACTTGTGGGGTGCAAACTCCTGCAATATTGGGGGATTGAACCCAGGACCTTTGCACTGAGCTACAGCCCCATCCCCACCTCTGTTTTTTCTGTGTGTGTGTGTGTGTGTGTGTGTGTGTGTGTGTGTGTGTGTGACTGAGAGTGTGTTAACGTACAGTCTCTCTCAGTTGTCCAGGCTAGGCTTCAGTGTTCAATCTTCGTGCCTCAGCCTCCCAGAGTGCTGAGATTTCAGGCATGTGCCAACACTCCCACCTGAATTTCAGCACTACTACCAAGCTTCCTGGGATGGTTCTGACAGCCATCAGAATCATTCTGACTGATGGTGTGGGACTGTGCCCCAGGAGGGGTCAGAGTGAGGCTGAAGCCAGGCTTGAGGAATCAAGGACAGGTCCCACAGAAGCACAGCGCCAGGGTGGGGATGGCCTAGGACCAGGCTGCCCATGCCAAACAGCTGGGCCACTTTCTGCAGAGAGCAAGTACTGTTGGCCTCTGTAAGCTGTCCAGGGAGGGGACGGTGAGGGGCGTCGAGTCTGCCTAGCAGTGGGGATCTGGGTGGGCCAGCTGGGCCAGGCTTCAAGAAGTACGTGGCCACCTGCAGGCCCAAGAGACACATCCGGAAGCCCCCTGGGCTCCTGCCCCTCTCCCTACAGAGACCTCAGCTCCCTGGGGATGACCCTGACACTGGGCCAGCAGGAAGAGGAGCTGCTGGAGGGGAGGTCGGATGTCCCCACTGCCACGCCGAGTTCTTGCCATGACCCAGGCTCGCACACACATCTCCAGCCTCACTCACAAGACCCATGGCTATGACACGCTCGTTTCTCTCAGGGTCACATGAATCCCTCGCCTTTTACAAGACCCACGGTGAAGCCCATGTTTTTAGCACGACCACATCCCACCAAACGGAAGGGACAGCTTCCTGCCTGGCAGCACGACTGCTCTCCAACGAGAGTGGCCTCCAGGGGCTGACAGGTCCTCTGGCCTCCTGGCCCGCGCTGACCGAGCTGGCATGCTGGATCTCAGCGCGGTCTCTGCTCTCTACGGACCTCGTCACCTTTCCCAGGGAGAAACAGGTCAGCTGCGGCCAGAGAGGTGACCAGGGCAGGCAATGAGGCCAAGGTCGCTGTAGGATTTGGGGTTGAGGCTGGGGCTGGAATGAAAGCAGCCCCAGGTAATAGTAGAGTGAAGTTTGAAAGAAGCTGAAGAAAAATGAGCCAACCAGAGGCAGAAGGCAGCCTGGTGGACTGCGTGTACAAGGGCCCGTCACAACCCACCTTTCTGCATCCAAAACACAGCACCCATCTCAAGAAGGACCCAGCAGCACCCAATAGCCCTCCTGTGGGGTCAGCCCTGCCCCCCAGGGGGCGCATGGGAAAGGCCAGCTGCAGCAGAGACAGTCAGGGTGAGCGAGCTGCCCTCACACAGGTGGTGGGAGAGACACACCCACCTCCTCCTGACCTCTTGCCCTGCCCAGAAGGACACACACTGTCCCCACCAATGAGTAGGATCTTTGCTAGCAGGTTTTATTTTTTTTGTACTTGGTGGCGGTGGTGTATGCTTTTTGTTTTTTTAACTAGCAGCTCTGCTTTTTTTTTTAAGCAGCAGTCAGACCTTCCTTCCTGAGCCAGGAGAGCCTCGCCCGGATTCTCAACCCTTCCTCCCCACCCTGAAGGTCACACAGCAAGTCGTGGGACTCCCAGAGTACCAGGGTGGGAAGGGAGTCAGTGACCTCCCAGGCCAACATCCCAGGCTCTTCCCAGGCGGGTTGAGCAGAGCCAGGCCCTTCTCTGGCCACTCCGTGGCCTGCAGGCGGATGCCCCTTTCGGAGTAACTCTCAGAATGCAGGCCTGGGGAAGGATAGGAGAGGGCCCAGCTCAGGAACAGCAGAGGGCCCAAGGCTCTGGCTCTGCACCCTCCCACATAGGAGCTCAGAGTCCAACGGGGGCCCAGGGCAATGGGTGAAGCGGAAGCAGCTGTTTTGGAAAGGGACAGTTGGAAATGGGTGTGCAGAGGTCCTGTGAGCCCCCACATGACAAAGGCCAGGGGAAGCCACGGCAGCTGCCAGCCTGCACACCCTCCCAGCCTTCCAGCCCAAGGGAAGAGCTGGTCCTAACCCCAGACTCCTGCTGCTGCCTCAAGTGCTGCTCACTGTGTTCATCACCTAAATCCTTCCAGTAACCCTGCGGGGCGGATCCTCTCATTTCCCCAGTGCCCAGATGAAGAAATGGAGGTACCGAGAGGCTGAGATCTGAGAAGGTCACCCCATTACTCACCAGGAGAACTGAGCTTCAACCCTGGACAGCAGTAGGTGTGCTGCCGGTTATCCTAGCACAGGACAGTGTCACAGAGGAAAAAGGAGAGACGCACATAGGACGGTGGCAGAATGGGACCCGTGCTCCTGCGTGGCTGTCTCCCTCCTACTAGCATCCTGCACTTCCCCGCTGCCCAGCCTGGAACTGGGAAGCCCCCCCAGATGACTGAATCCTCCTCCTGGCTAGCAACAGACAAGCACATGCCCAGGGCAGACCCTTGCTGCTTGGAGTCTCAGTAATGACATGAAGCTATCCTTTGCCCCACGGGGCTGCTGTGCAGATGGGTGCCACAGGCTCAGCCACATCCACCCACCCGGCACTCCCAGGTCCATGACAAGTCCTCAGAAGCCTCCTGAAACTCATTCTTTCACACAGCAAGGAAATCCCCAAGGGGTGACACCATGGAAACTGAGGCATGTGTAAAGAAAGTATCGGACTCTGGGAAGAGAATACAGAGCAGGCAGTGGATGAGGCCCAATGGTTTCCCACGGGCACTTTTCCTCAGAAGGTGTCTCAGGGAAGCCAGGGAGGTGGGACATCAAGGACACAGCCATAAGGGACAGGGTTGTAGGACCTCTCCACAACCTACCACAACTTAGCAGCTTTTCCAAGGCACTGGTTAGGAATACAGATGCCCAGGCCAGCAAATCACCAGGAGAGAGGCAAGAGTCCCTCCCAACATCAGCTCCTGGGCAGCAGCCCTTGTGCGAACCCTTCCCACGTTCATGCCCGATTCCATGGACACATGTACTGGCTCAGCATCCAGGTTATGGGGAGTCCACACCCTAAACACACAGGGCTGTGGCTGCTTGTTTCACCCTGGAGCTGCCATCCTCTACCTTGTTCTCCTTTCCTGCCCCCTACACACCCTCAGGTCCTGGTCCAAATCTTAGCTACTTAAACCTTTCTATGCCTCAGTTTCCCATTTGCAAAGTGGGAATGGTGGTTAAAAATCCATTCCATGGGCTGGAGAGATGGCTCAGTGGTCTAAAGCACCTACTTGAAACAAGCTTGGCAAAGCACAGGGACCGCGGTTCAATCCTCCAGCACCACATGCCAACCAGCCCCGCCCCCTGGTGGGCTGGGCTGGCCACACACACACACAATAAATAGATGTAATAAATAAAAATAAATAAATATTTTTAAAAAAATCCATTCCATGGGGCAGCTGTGAGAATCAAACTGAAGAGTAGAAGACTCCAGAGAGGCTGCCCGCCAGAGGCACTGTGAGCCCTGGCTCATTGTCACCATGGCCTCTTCCCCCACCCCCTTACCCCAGCCTCTCCTTCTGGATCCTGGACACATCCTGAGAATTTCTCCACCTGGGGCTGCATCTGCCACAATGGAATGGGATTTAGGAGACATCTCGAGGAAATAGTTATTTCACTCTTACTTGCCAGTCTATGTGGATCTATCCCTCAGAGCCACACAGACAGACAGGACCCCAGAGATCGCAGCCCACTTATATTCCACCTTCAGAGAGCAGGCTCTGCCCCAGCACCAGGCTATGCATGTGGCTGGCTGATGCAGAGGGTGTGGCTGCTGCCCTAGGCCTGGGGATCAGCAGGGTGGGGCAACCCTCCAGGTCTTGGAGTGTGTACAGGGACTTCCTTCAGTGGTGCAACCAAAAGTGTTGCTTTGGTTGTGGCAAGGCAGTGACAGGCCCCTGACCTCGTCAGCCTGGTAGGGTTTCCTCCGCCCTTCTGGGGTCCCAGGTTGAGTTTTTGCCAAAGTTCATCACTCAGTTCCCTGGTCTCTGAAGGCAGGATGATGCAGCAGGTACAGACCAAGTCACTGACCATTCGCCTCCCTCCACTTCCCACTTGCCACCTGCGGAATGGAGCAGGTCCCTGGGGAGAAGTCTGGCTCCAGCATGTTGCTTGAGGCCACTTTCGACTCACGACCCAAGTCTCACCACAGGGTGGCTTCCTTCCTTTCTTCCTTCAGTGCTCGCCTGCCAGGGAGGTTCTGGGCCCATCAGGGAGGTTCTGGGCCCGGAGCATAAACTAGCTGCCCATACGGCAAGCACATGGGCCCAACCCCATATCAACAAGGCTTGCCCACCTCTACCAGGTGGCTCCATCTTCCAGCTCTAGCTGCCTCCAAACCCATCCCCAAGCAAGCCCTGTCCTCCTGGCCAAAGACCCTTCTCCTGCAGACCCCAAACAGTCTCCAAAACAAACCCATGCTAATGAGCTGCAGCAGGGCTGCCGCACATCTGCTCAGCAGAAGTCCCCTGCAGACCTCACCCACAACCCTGCCCGCCCCAGCAGCCTGCGCCTTCGACCCTTGGGGTTGCAGGAAGGCGCTCCACTCAGCCTGAAATTTCACTTTCAAATGATGAGGCCGCATCTCCGGTTAATAATGTGGAGCACTTACTCCCTTGTCCCCCTTCCAGCGCAGGCCCAGAAGAGAGGTCTGGCTTGCAGGGGTGGGTGGAGAGGGGTGGGGGTCACCAAGGAAACACTCCAGTCTCCATTCTTCTTGGCCCCAATTCAGTGCAAACCACTCCCAAGCAGCCCCAGCATCTGGGGGAGTCTCAGGAGGCTGGCGGCTTGGACAGTAACAAAGGACTAAAGGTTCTTCCTTGTTGACAAGTTACCTCCCTACCCCATCCCACCTCAGCAGGCTGTTTTCCGGGATTATTCCTAGTTAGTTACAAACTGGTGGCCTCCAGCTGGGTGGGTAAGGGCCTCGGAAAGCCCAGGAATGCTGGCCAACCCCGGTCAAGCCAAGGAAGGCAGCCCGGAGCCCTGGATTTCGGCTTATGAAGAATCGAATCTCACTGCCCTGGGAACAGGCCCGGCGGGCAGGTGTCCCAACTCGGGACCCAGTGGTGTAGAATGCTGAGATAGGGGTGGGGGTGGAACGGTTACAGAGCTGAGGCCCCCAGAAGGCTGGCTCTCCCTGCCCAAGCCTCAGTTCCAGGAGCATCATCCCGGCCAGGCCCACCGACAGGCCAGAAGCAGAAGGAGGGTTCTGCGGCTTGCACAGAGTCTAGGAAACGATCCACGAACCCGACTGGGGGAACTGGCACCGTCGGGATCCGCGGGTGGGGGCTCCGGGAGCAAAGCCGCCTCTCACAGAAGGCAGCGTGGAGAGGAGAGAAAGAACGTGAAGGCAGAGTCACAGCCTCGGGAGCCTGAAAACGGAGGCAGCACCGAAGAGGAAGCGGGACGGAAATGGAGGGACGGAGCGACGGAACCACACAGATGGGGAGACAGAGCCGAGGGCGAGGCGCAGGGCGGCAGCGCGTCCGCGGGCGGCGAGGCCCGGGCAGAGCCGAGGACGCGCTGCGCCGGCCTCCGCGGCCCGCCCGGGTCTCGCGGTGGAGCGCATCTCTCCCGCCTTCTGCCCGGGCCGCGGAAACTCTTCGCGAGGAACGGACCCCCGGGACCGGACGCCGCGGTGCTCCCGCCACCCCGTGCCGAGCCCACGTCCCCGGCGCCCGGGTTCCGAGGCGCCCGTCCGGGCCCCGGGCTCGGGTTCGCGGCGGCGGC
>NW_004524668.1:6022512-6030720 GCF_000260255.1 Octodon degus
GGACGCCTGGGTGGCGCCGGGACACGGGACAGCGAGCCGCGCGCCCCAGCCCGCTCCCCGGCGTCCTTCCAGGGTTTCTGTGCGCTTCGACTTCTCTCCGCCTGTCTGCCTTTTTCCGAGACAGGATTCTCAGGCTGTTCTGGGCCTTAGGGTGACAAAGATGGAGGTGCCCGCGGCGCTCCAGCCCACCGAGTGCGGGCACCAGGACCCTAAACCTACTCCGCGGTTGCTGCGCCCCTTGCTTACCCCCTCCTGCCCGGGCTGGAGGCCCAGTTAGGGCTGCTGCTCTTTGTATGTGGAGTCACTAGACTTCTGACCGGATCCAGCCACTGGGTTTGAGTAACCTCAGAAGGGTCTGAGAGTCCCAGGACTATGTGGAGCTAGAAGGCTAGAAGATGGACCCATTTCTCTGAGTCCTGAGAACAGCAGCGCCTGACCAGCGTCCAGCCTAACCTGGATGCGTCTAACCAGTGAGCACTTGGGTGGACTGAATCTGTGCTCCTGCCTCAGCTTCCCCGAGCTGGGATTACAGGCATCTGCCACACGCCAGGCATCATGGTCTATTTCAAAGGAGAAGCTAGCTTGCCTGCTTGGAGATTGTTCCTTTATCTGTGATATTTTTGCTTTAACCTGGAGTTGTGTTTGTCTGTGAACTTAACTCAGTTTGGCCCTAAGTTCCCTGGGAGCAGAGGCCTGGAGATATCTCCAGTGTGAGTAACTCCGGTCTCTCTGCCATGTCAGGTCTCCTAACTTCCTTACATTCTGTTCCTCCTGCCTGTGGTTCCCTTCCCAGCTCTCTTCATATCCTGGCAAATGCCTTCTTCAAGCACCACGTGGGAAAGCCTTTCCGAGACCTTCAGGTAGAATAAACGCTCTCCTCTAGGTGAGATCCTGCAGCACTCCACACAGTGTAGCTACCTTCCCTTCAGAAGAGTTGTGTGCTCCTTGAGGACAGGGCTCCCATATTTATTTCTACGTCTCAGGTGCCTGAAGTGGAGCCAAAAGAGACGTACAATACGTGCGATTCAACAAGGAGAATCATCACCTCCCACCAATTCCCCTTTCCATAATGGTCACTGTCCTAACAAGTGTGGAGCCCCTTAGTAAGCCCGCCCTCTCTTTGCACTCTCACAGCAAGCCTGTGAAATGAACAAAGCTGTTATTTCCATCTAACAAGTGAAAAAAGCAAGGTCCGCAGAGAACTTAAGTAGCTCATCTAAAGTCACAAAGGAAGAGGCAATGCCGACTACTTTCTCTCGGGTGACACGGGCTGCACCATCCAGGAAGTAGTGACTGTTTTGCCACCAAAGCTTGCCACTGCCATTCTCTGAGGGTCCTGGGCTCGGCAGGAATGGATATCTATCTTTGGTAAGAGCTCACTCCCTTAGTGTAGACGCTAAAGCTGTAGCTTAATGAGCCTGTTGGATCACAGAGCCAGCAGCAGGCTGGAATCCCAGTGCCCTTGATTGTACACTCCACCCTCAGATACAGGTACCTTTCTAGAACAATCCCAACCACCACGTCGAGACTACAGGACTTGGAGTAGAGTCATGTCTGTCTGATAAAGACTGGCATCTACAGGAAGACTGCAGTGTGGGCAGTAGCCCAGAAGGGGACTCGTTGATAATATCTATCAACAGCTACAACTTTATGCCAGGCATTAGACTAAGTGCCATTCTGCTTTATCTCATCTGATCCTTCCCACAGTCCTGTCACTTCACATGGTACAAGTGAGAAAAACTGAAGCCCACAGAAGTGTCATTACTTACCTGAGATTAGTGACTGGTGGAGGTTGGATTTGAACCCATAACCATGTTCGGTGCCTACCACACTTTTGCCTGCCTCAGAGCCCCTCCTACCAAGCCACAGTAGAGCTGCTGCACCGGCTGGGCCCAGGACAATGGGGTCCCAGTGGGAAAGGCGGAACTTGTCAATTCAGAGTCTGAGCTCCAGGAGGTGCACCTGGTTGGCAGCGCTACTCCAGCTGCCCTGACAGGCCTGGCTGGCATAGGGCACAGGCCTGCAGCCAGAGCTTGCTGGCCTTTGGCCAGCCTCTTGAGGCCGAGGTAATGCAGGGCCCAGAGCTGGGGCCAAGGGCTGAAAACCCCTCTCCCCAGCTCATTAGCAAACATCTGGGTTCAGGAAAATGACCGACCTGGAATGTGACTGGGCTTTGGGGAGCTGCTCCACGGAGGCCCGGGAATGTGAGCTCCCTCCCGCAGGGCACTGGCTCGGGCCAGCTGTTTCCTCTAATCCTGTCAGTCTGGCCTCCACAGGGGTCCAAACCTCTGCACTCTTGCTGGAGGAAGAGTGAAAACAAGCCAAAGTCTTTCTTGTCCACCGCACATGTCTCTCCTCTTCAAGGCGAAGGCCAGAAGAGTGTCCACACTCCTGAGGTCAGTGCAGGGAGGTTCCAATGACATCTCCCCGTGTGCTGCGATTCCTCACTCTATCACCCGCTGACCGTGGGACTGCCAAGTATTTTGCGTCTGCACATTGGTTTCCCGACCGTAAAATGCCGTCAGAAGGATTCATACTCCACTGAGTTGTTGCCAGCGATCCACTGGTTTATTTTGCAAATGTTTATGGTCCTACTATGTGCCTAACAGCCAGAGAGGTGTTGGGGATGCAATGGGCTAGATCTTCAAGAAGTTTAAGGGCAGAGAGAGTCAGGGATGTGGTAGGTAATGCAATGGATTGTGAATAATCAAGGTGTCGTGAGAGAAATAAGCCAGTGTGGGAGACGCAGTGGAAGAGGGATAGATTTATTGAGAAGCCTTGGAAAACATCACGAAGAAATGACATTTAAGGTGAGATTCTGGTTGGGAGGGTCCAGAATTCAAGGAGATAAATGGGTACAAAGTGTTCAGCCCAGTACTTGGAAAACAGCTCACGCTCCATAAAATGAGGGCTACTTTAGGGAGGTTCTGTAGACAGCACAGGAAAGGAGTGGGGTCAGGCTTCATGATCCAACCCAGGCTTTAGCACAAGCTGTCTCGCCTTACTCAAATGTGCTTCCTCAGCCTCAGTTTCCTTATCTGGAAAATCAAATTTAATACTGGGGGCTGAACCCAGGGCTTTTGCGCTGAGCTCCAGCCTTAGCTCCATTGTTGATTTCATTTTATCTTTGAGACAAAGCCTTGTTAAATTGCCTGGACTGGCCAAAAAGTCTCAATCCTTCTGCTTCAGCCTCCTGAATGCTGTGATTATGGGTGTGGGCTGCCAGGCCCAGCTGGAAAACAGGAATTTCAGTAGTACTCACCCCCAGGATTACTGTTGGAATTCACCAAAGAAATGTACATGAAGCATGGTGTGGAAGCTGCTATTATTGTTGTAGTATCCTTTCCCGTAGAGAAACGAGATTTGCCCAAGTTCTTTCCACAGTTACTGGCAGATCCAAAACCAGAACCGGCTGTTAGGGCTTTGAGCTCACCACTCCAGGCTGCAGCCTCACACCTCTTCCTCCTGCGCTGATGGGCTGGGGAACTCAGAGGAGTCAGGAGAAGGGAGCTGTGTCCTAGTGGGTAGGGGGGTTGTCAGGGCGTGTGGGAAGTGAGGCCTTGGGCTGACTGGGCCAGAAGGAATGAGATCTACTGGAAACATGCAAAGCACCCTTTGCAGGTAAGGTAGGAAACCAAGACCCATAGAGAGGGAACACATGCAAGAGTGGGAGAGGCAAGGGAAGAGAAGAGGGTCAGAGATGAGGGCTAAATTCCAGAACTCTGGAGTTAAAATGAACATCTGGAGCCAGGGCTATAGCTCAGTGGCACAGTGTCTGCCTGGCAAGTGCAAGGTCCTGAGTTTGATTCCTGGGAGAGAGAGAGAGAGAGAGAGAGAGAAACATCTGTATGCAAATGTTACAGATATGCAAACTATATGCCAGGGATAGGGTGCCAAGGGCTTTGAAAAAATAACCCTTGCTTAACCATTTTCTTTTTGCTTTTTATTTTTTAGTGGTGGTTGTTGTACTGGGGGTTGAAACTGGGGAGTGCTGAACTATATCCCCAGCCCTCTTTGTTTTATGATCTTGCTAAACTTCCCAGTGTAATGACCTGTTCTCCCTCCCTCTCTTCCTCCCTTCCTCCCTTCCTCCCTCTCTTGGAAGGCAGCAAAGAGACACTGACAGGACTGCAGGATTGTAAGCAGTGAAGAATACTGCCAAGTATGATTTATTTGACTAAAGATAAGGCTCCACTACACGGTGGAATGAGGGGGGGGGGCAAGGCGGGTGCCAAGGAAGCACCTGAGTCTAGAAGCTTCGACATCGCTCTTCAGTGTGCGTGTACAAAAACAGCAAAGGGGCAGAGGATGCTCAAAGATGCAGGTTTGCTGCTGTTTGTCAGGCTTTTTGTCCTCCGCAGATGTTGTAAGTCCTGGGGCTGGGGAGATAGCTCAGTAGAATAAGTGCTTGCCTGGCAAGGCAAGGGCCTGAGTTCAGTCCCCAGTTCTGCCAAAAAAAAAAAAAAGTCCTTCGTCTTTTGCACTCTGATTTTCCTCGAGGCTCATTCACTTTGTCCTCAGTTTATTTGGGCCCTTGCACTTTGTCCCTTTACCTCCTGGCTTCAAACCCCCTTCAACACTGGGGACCCAAACTGCTGCTAGGAATGGGGCGGGGCTCAGCCATTCAGGCTAATGTTCTGTTGAGAAGTGGTGCTGACAGGGCAGGGCAGTAGTCAGGGCCCACCACTGGGAGCTGTATTTAAGGGCTCTGCGTAGAAATTACAGGAGTACCTGTCAGGGACTCTGAAAAGGCTGTCAAATATGAAGAAACAAATCTGACGGAGAGGCTGAGAATGCGTGGTCCAGACACTACGGTTAAGAGGAGCATAAACAATAGCCCAGCTAGCGGGGGTAACTAGCATGCGCAGCTCTAGATCTCTGACCAGGATGCCCACGACTCGTAATTTTTGATGGATTTTAGGAGCATGGTCAGTTAATTTTGGCTGCAATCCTCACTAGTTTAGACCACTGTTGGCATAAAAGTAACATTTCTGTTTTAGAAATAGACATAGCCCCACCCACCACCCACCCATTTAGTTAGCAGTATGGAGATCCAGTCTCTTCCGGTGTTGTAGGGACACTGCCCTTAGTGAATGTGTTTGGTTTTAGATAACAGTTAACCTCGGTGTGCCATTTGTTGTACACTCTCACTAGGATCAAGGGGGAGCTGACTGAAGTAGGTGAGTGACATCGTGAGACCCACTGTTCCTGTACCAGGCCCTCTGGTTACCTCTGACCTTATCAGGAAGGGAAGGAGTCAGATTGGAAGGGACCCTGGACCAGCCAAGAGCCATCAAGAAGGGCAACTTGGAGGGGGTGGGGTAGCTGCCCTGAAGTGCACATGCCTGTCCCCTTGGTGGGCAGGCAAGACGACATTGAGTAGAAGAGGAAGATGCTCTGGGTCTCTGCATATTGAGAGAGCAGGTGAGGACAGATGTGGCAAGGACAGTGGAGGAGAGGGGTAAATGACAGCTTAGGGTCTGATAATCCCCACGGTTAATGTGCTAAGCAGCGTCCCCACTTGGAGTTGGGGACTGGGCACAGGCTGTCCCTGTGACATCCTGAAAAGGAACCAGCAGCTGCTTCAACTGTGTGTCTGTCTTATTTGTGTGGAGACAGCATTTTCTCATCTAGAGAAGGAGCAGTCTTGCCCTCTTATGTGTGTGAGCTGGACACAAGTAGGCTTTTATTTTTTTTTTAGTGGGGAGAACATTTATCAGGTGTCTGGGGTTGAACTATGGAAAGTTTTTTGGTGATTTTTGTAATGGGAGTGTCCTATTTCTGTGATTGAATGTTAAGTTATTATAGCTGTCGCTGGGGCTTTTTATCCTCATAAGAGTGACAAGGTAAAGTTAGACATGGTGGTGCATGCCTGTGTTTCCAGAAATTAGGAGGCTGAGGCAGGACGATCACTCCAAGTCAAAGGCCAGCCTGAACTACACGGTGAGATGCTACGTCACAAAACAACAACCAAAAACAAACAAAAAACCCCAAAATCAAGAGTGATAAGCTACAGGTGTAGAGGAAGACTGTCAGCAGAGGCCCGTTCGGTCACTGGAGCCCCTTTTGTATAAGTAGCCTACGTTATTATTAAGTTTTATGTATCTTGTCATTTATTTATTCATTTGATGCATGTATAAGACCAAGTTAAAGTGAGAGCTGTGTTAATCAAAATTATATATCTATATGTCAGGGTCAGTTAAGGTTCTTTGGGTCTTACTTTTGGGACCACTATAGAGTCTCTTTGCTCTTTTGTCAGTTTTATCTTCCAGGATGAGCCATGGTCTTGTTTGACCATGTAGTTTCCCTCGGAAGCATATAGACACTTCTATTGGTGACCCTCCTTTTAGCACAATGTATATTCACTGGCGCAGGGGTGTGTGTGTGTGTGTGTGTGTGTGTGTGCGTGTGTGACTGGTTCAGCCCACCCAGGGGGCAGGGGCTGGCACAGCATGGGCATGTGGCACCAGGGATTGAACCTCAGGCCCTACTCACTTGCCTAAGCTTGCTTAAGCAGGCACATTAAACTGCTGAGCTATCTCACAGGCCCCCATTCCTTGACTTCTTTTCCAGGGTGTAATAAACTCCCTCCTCAGGAGGTTGAGTGGCTCATCAGAAGTATAGGATCTTGTAGAGAGGTCTCTTCCTTTAGGTCCTGATTGGCCTTGGAGGGCCAGGACCAAAACACTGGCTGTTCTCTTAGCCCAGTTACCTTTTTAAGCTTTGGTTTCTAATCTCTGTTGTCGAATGCCCGGGAGGTCAGGCACAATAGATTGAAGCAGGAGCAGTAGGTTTAGCTATCATAATTTTATCTAAGATATCAAGCACTTTGAAAAGCAAAGTATGACCACAGAACTATTGTTTTAAAAAAAAATTAAAAAATAAAGTTTTATACCCCCCACCCCGCAAGCACGGGCAGAGGCCTATCCCCTCCTCCCCTTGCTGTCCTGGTCCTGCCTCCAGAGCGTGCTGAGACCACGATAGAGACTGGGTGTCGTGGCACGTGTGTGTGTAATCCCAGCACTTGAGAGGCTGTAAACAGGAGAATCACTATGAGTCCGATCTATGTAGTGAGATCCTGAACACCCTGTAGACTCTTCCCTAAATTAAAAAAAAAAAAAAAAAAGCAAAATAATTGTGTTGACATTATTATGTTAGAACCATTGTTTGTTTGTTTGTTTTGGCAGAACAGGGGGTTGAACTCAGGCCCTTGCACTTGCCAGGCAAACGCTTATTCTACTGAGCTGTATCCCCGGCCCTACTATTGATGTTTTTACCTCTGAAAGTATATTTAAATTTTTTTTTATTTTAGTATAAAACATCACAGAGAAGAGCTTTAGCTTGTTAGATGGGATATTTGTTTATCTCTCATTATAAAATCAAGTTTAAGGCTTTGTGTTTTTTATTTTTTTAACTTTGGAGAAAAATCAACCTTTTAACATCTTTTACACAAATTTGTTTTAAATTTGCCCCAGATGTCTCTTGTGTACTTTTTTCTTTCTTTCTTTTTTCTTTTCTTTTCTTTTTTTTTTTTTTTGGACAGAATATCACTCAGTAATTCAGGCTGGCCTCACACTTGTGGCAATCCTCCTGCCTCAGCCTTCCTTGTACTGGGATCACAGCCATGTGCCACCATACCCAGCTCTCTCTTGCATAACTTTGGAAAGTGATAAAAAGAGAAAGGAAAGGAAAGGAAAGGAAAGAAGACAGGATCTTGTTCAGGTCCCCTAAGGTCAGGCTGCTCACTATACGTTGGGGCCAATGCACCTGCAGCCCCCCCCCCCATGAAGATTAGGCCACAGCCTGACTTCCTTTTCTTCTGGGCATCTCATCTCTGCCCCTTACACAGAGATCTGTTGCTCCTGGCTAGAATAAGCATCCTTATTCCTGACACATAGCTTCTTCAATCTGCACCAGCAGATCAGGAGGGTAGGAAAAAGGAGTTCACACCACAGATAAGACTTTTAATCAAAAATTTATATTCAAAATCCTGGACCGGGGAGATAGCTCAGTAGAATAAGTGCTTGCCTGGCATGCACAGGGTCCTGAGTTCAATCTCCGGTACCGCAAAAAAGGTGGGGCGGAAGATCTTTACCCCAAGTGACAGATGGAAGGTACTCATAGAGGGTTTAAAATTTAGAGATGTCAAAAAAAAGGGGGGGGCGGGGAGATAACTCCGTGGATTAAGCACTTCCCTGGCAAGCACAA
>NW_004524668.1:6032136-6033723 GCF_000260255.1 Octodon degus
TGTCTCATTGCTATATGTTTATCAATAAAACTTTGAAAAGAAAAAAAATATTTATTTATTTACTTATTTGGCACAGGGTCTTGTTATGCAGCTTGGACTCACAGATATCCTCCTGTCTCCGTCTCCTTAGAGCTGGGATTACAGGTGTGTACCACCCACACCCTCTCGGTGGCCAACTTGGCTTTGCCCGGGGCTGGCAAGGTAGGTGGTACCAGGCATCAAACCCAGGTCCTTCAGCTTGCCAGGCAGGCGCTTAGGCTACTGAGCTATCTCCCCAACCCTAGACTTAAAGTTTAGACTCACAGCATATCTTATTTTTAGATATATAAGCTATGTCATAAACTAATAGCTTACTCAACCAATTTATAACATTGTTTTAGGACAGGGTGTACAGGGTGTAGAGGGCCTCACTACGTAGACTGGACTCAGTAATTCTCCTGTTTACAGACTCCCAAGTGCTGGGATTACAGGCACGGCACCACACCCAGTCTCAATTGCCAGCTTAGTGTGCCCTACAGGTGGGATCAGCACAGCACGCTGGGGATCAAACACCAGCCACTGCACACTGCCTAAGTAGGCACAATAATTTAACTATTAAAACTCAGTTTTTTGTTTGTTTTTTTTGGGCAGAAACAGGGATTGAACTCAGGCCCTTGCGCTTGCCAGGAAAGTGCTTATTCTACTGAGCCATCTCCCTGGCCTTTAAAAAAAATTTTTTTTTAACATTTTTACTTTTAAAAAGTGATTTGAATTAGTCCACTGCTAACCTGTGAGAATTAAAAGGCATTTGGGTTAATATGAGGAGCACCTACATACAGTATCTACAAGACCTTAGTCGTGCTGTGCGTCGACACGCTGTCTCAGGAAGGTGCACTCAGGGCCTGCCCCTGATGGTCCACAGATGGGTTTGGAATGAATAAACTGTCAGGGTTCTTAGGAGTGACAGCAAGCTCTCCTAAGATATTCCTAAGCCCAGCCTCCAGGGGAGGACAGTGGTGCCCCACGGCTTTCCTCTAGAGAAGTAGATCTCCCTCTTTCCAGAGTCTGAAGGAGGTGGTTGCGTGAACTCCAAAATTAGCGTCTCCCCTCACTGAGCCCTGGAGGAGGGACTTTTTCTCCACTCTGACATTTGTCCTAACAAATCTTCTGCAAGGAATCTAAGGTTACTTCCTATATATTAGCACGGTAAAAGTTAGGGTGGGCTGGGTGTGGTGGCCCACACCTGTATTCCTAGCACTCAGAGGAGGCTGAGGCAGGAGGATCGCTGAGAGGTGGAGGCCAGCCTGGGTTGTACACAGTGAGTTCAAGGCCAGCCTGAATTACATAGTGAGATCCTGTCTCAAAAAAAGTTAGGGTAGCAGCCCAAACACTAGGAACACGGGACCTGGGGAATGCTGGAATGGGGGTTAGGATCTTAAGACATCTGGGGAAGAGGAGGCAAGTCTGTTATTCTAAAGAGGAAAAAGCAAAACCTGTAGCTCAATTTGTAATGTAAGGCTTCAGCTGCTCTAAGAGCTTTTAACTGGCTGATAGAGGATTCACCATGTCTTACATTTATAGAAAAGAGACAGAGAAAAAGTGTGTGTG
>NW_004524668.1:6033823-6054525 GCF_000260255.1 Octodon degus
GAGAGAGAGAGAGAGAGAGAGAGAGAGAGAGAGAGAGAGAGAGAGAGAGAGAGATCCAACTGTTTCCCACTTACCCCTCCATAGAGAAGGCTTTGGGTGCCTCAGATGCCACCAGCTCTTCTCCTCTGTGTTCTGATGCC
Source organism: Octodon degus (assembly GCF_000260255.1). NCBI lineage: Eukaryota > Metazoa > Chordata > Mammalia > Rodentia > Octodontidae > Octodon > Octodon degus. The sequence continues at coordinate 6,033,964 of NW_004524668.1, forward strand.
CACAGGGCTGGGCGCAGTGGGGAACAGCACTTAGAATGGTTTAGGAGACAGAGCAAAGAAAAGCCCTCGCCAGATGAGGGGTCAAGGCAGACCATGGAAGCACCTGCGCATGAAGGGGCTGACAGAAGGGTGGAGGACATGAACATGCAGGCTTGCTGTTGTTGGTCAGGCTTTTTGTCACCAGCAGACCTGAAGAGTCCTTTGCCTTTGGCACTGTAGTTTCCCTCAAGGCTCTTCTCACCTTGCCTTCAGTTATCAGACTCTTATATTTTCTCTTGATGTCCTGGTCTCACAGGCTGGGGTGTGTGTGTGTGTGTGTGTGTGCGCGCGCGCGCGCGCGCGTGAGCTGGGAATCGAACTCAGGACCTTGCACTTGCCAGGCAGGTGCTTGTGCCACTGAACCACATCCCTGACCCGCCACAGGTTGGTGTTAAACTTGTGGCTCTCCTGCATCTGCTCCCTGAGTAGCAGTGATTACAGATGTGTCATTGTGTCCAGTGCCAGGCCACCCATTTGCCCCCAACTCCTTTGCTTCCCTCTCCATGAGAATAACACCCCCACCCCAGGTTCGGTCCTGCACCAAGTTTCTCTTCTGATCCACTGAGGCTGGAAACTAGGCAAATCAATTCTTTCACAACCTTGCTTCTCCAGGTTGTTACTTTATTTATTATTCTATCCATTTCTGAGCTCCCAGCAGCTTACATATATCCACAGTGAGTGGAAGGATTTCTCTCCCTCCTCAAGACTTGGGCCTTTTGTGTTACTTAATCTCCCCTAAAGGTTTTTGTGCTCCAACTTCACTGAGGAAAAATAATCTCCCCTTCTTCGGAGCATGGGAGTGGAAGGGGGAAAAGACAAAAGAACAGTGTGCACACCTGGGCACCCCTGGTAGCCATGTTCTTCCTCTAGGAAACGGTCTTCCTGAACAAAGAAGACTGGACCAGGTTGGACACTTGACCCAACCTGGGCCAAATTCTCACTGAGGAATTTGAACTGGGAGACAAAAAGATACTTGCAGGGAAACTGAATCCCATGAAGGGCATAATTCTGGAGAACTCTGGCTCCTGAAGGAGCAGGTTGTGTGGACCCTGGGGAGAGTGACATTGGTGAGTGCAAAGGCCGGGGAGGGAGCAGGCCAGCACTCTGCAAGGAAGGAGGAGGGAGGGAGAGAGCCACCAGGAGGCCAGGTCTTCTGGGGTCTTAGAGGCCATTGCATTGAATCCGGTTATTTCTCCAAGTGGGGCAGAGGGATTTTTTTTTTTTTTTTTTAAACTGGGGATTGAACTCAGGCCCTTGCGCTTGCCAGGCAAGCACTTATTCTACTGGGCTATCTCCCCAACCCTCAAAATTGGAGATTTTATTTTTTTTTTGGAACTGGGGATTGAACTCAGTCAGGCCCTTGCGCTCGCCAGAGAGGCACTTATTCCACTGAGCCATCTCCCCAGCCCCTTTCTCCAAGTGGGAAGAGAAGCCCCTGAAGAGATCTGAGGAGGGGAATGATATGATCCTTCTTGCTGTGTAGAGAATAGACAGACGGACAATCACCTACCAGTGTTATAAGCCAGGCAATTAAAGCAGCTTTTCATGCTAATTAATTCTGGTAACATTTTATTGGTTATTATTATCATTCCCATTTACAGCTGAAGAAACTGAAGCAGGGACAGAGTAATTTTCAAGTCCACATAGATGAAAAGTGGCAGATTTGGTGCTTCTGTTTTTGGAGACAGAGTCTTACCATGTATGTAGCCCAAGACGGGCTTGAACTCCTGGCAATCCTCCTGCCTTAACTTCCCAATTATTGGAATGACAGGCATGTACCACTACACCCAGCTTAAAAAGTGGTGGGTCTGGAATTCAAACCCCACCAATGCAGCTGGGGCAGAGCAGTGTCCCTATGTCTGTAGTCCCAGCTACTCAGGAGGCAGAGACAAGGGTGATCAATCAAGCCGTGGGGTTCAAGGCCAGCCTAGGCAACACAGTGATACCCCTGTCACAAGACAACAGTAAACCAAAATAAAACAATAAACCATGTCTGGCTGCACAGCCCCTTGCATTCCTCCCACCCTACCCATACGGTAGGAGGCAGGGACAGGAGCTAGAGGGTGGAGGGGCTGGAATGAAAGGTGAAGGAATTTCTACCTCTATTCTGTACATTTGGAACCACTAAAAATTTCTGAACGGAAAGCAACATGCATAAAATAGCAGCAGGAGGACTGGGGAGATAGCTCAGAGGCATAAGCACCTGCCTCACAAGCGCAAGGTCCTGAGTTCAATCCCCAGTACCACAAAAAAAATAAATAAATAAATAAATAAATAAATAAATAAATAAATAAATAGCATCAAGACAGGTAGAAGGAACTGAGGACTAGGAAGCCACTCAGGGGGGTAAGAAACCTTGACGGACATGGCTGCAGCTCGCCACCTCGAGCGTCACCTTCCGCAAGCACTGCCTAGCCTTCCAGGAGTGTCTAAGAGGATGAAGGAAAGACTCATAATCATCTCTTCACTCCTCATCAGGAGGATGTTTCCCGGAAAACCAAGCAGAATGGAGTTTCGTCCATGAAGTCCAGCCAAGGGAGAAGAACAAGTGACAACTTGCATACCATTGGGCCTCTTCCTTCTCCAGGAGAGCTAGTGGGTCAGGTCACGCCAGATAAACTTCCAGCTTAGATGGGGAGCAATGCTGTTGAGTGTAGCTTATGATACCACTGCCAACAGCATGAGGTAGTACTAGCTGGCCATTTCACTTCCTTCCTCAAGCAGAGCACCTGGCCTCACACCTGTGCTGTGCAGCTGGGCAGGATAGAGAAGGTCATTTGGGGCCAGGGAGATCAAGTGACTGGCTCGCAAGGATACAGTGAGCTGGGCACGCTGGGAGGGGAACAGAGGATGCTCTATAGGAAGGCTGGGCAAAGTCACTGAGCTGTAGACGTGGGTCACCCAGTGAAAAAGCAAGTTAAGATTAAAAATATAAAGAATGTTAAACTCAACCATCTACCTGAAAATAGTTGAGGATCAAACTATTCCATAAATAGCATAATAAAAATGTACTCTGCTTTGGGATCACATCCAGAGATGCAGATTCAGAAAAGGTAAGAGGGCAAGAAATGGCAGAAATGGAAAAAACATACAAAGAGCATGCAGGGGCAAGGGCCGGGGGTTCCATCCCCAGGCCTGCCATGCCGGCCCCGCCTCTGGGGTGCACTGTGATGGCAATTGAGACTGGGCATGGTGGCGCACACTTGTAATCCCGGCTCTTGGGAGGCTGTAAACAGGCGGATCACTATGAATCCGATCTAGCAGTGAGACCCTAAGCGCCCTGTAGACCCTAAAAACATTAAAAAAAAAAAAAAAAAAAAGACATACAAAAAGACAAAGACTGGGGGCCGGGGAGATGGCTCAGTAGGATAAGCGCTTGACTGGCAAACGCAAGGATCTGAGTTCAATCCCTGGTTCTGAAAAAAAAAAAAAACAAAAAAAAAAACAAAAAAAAAAACCAAAACAGACAAAGACTAAACGGCCTGAGAATACACATTGGCTAAAAGTCTCTGAAATCATCTATATTCAGACACTGACCTAATCTACACACATACAACTCTTTTTTTTGGGGGGGGGGCAGCTAAGCCCACCCTGAGGTGGGCCAGGGATAGAACCATGGTCCCCTGCACCTGCCTAAGCTTGTCTAGACAGGTGCTTTAGACTGCTGAGCTATCTGCCCAGCCCTACACATACAACTCTTTTTTTTTTTTTTCAAAGTTTTATTGACAAACAGATAGCAATGAGACAGTTTCAAATCATATCGGAAGGACAGTTTCAACAAACAATACACTGCATATATTCTTCTTAGTGGTTAATTGCTGTACAAGATGCGGACTTGTGATCCCATTTACAAACACCATTAGAACAAATCATTCTATTCATTAAGAGAATGCAACTATATATCTATCCCAACCTCTTTGAATACACAGATACAAAATGGACATTCATCGGTATACCCCATTTTTTCTAAGTTCCATTATTGAATATTATAGGTGTGTAAACTCAGCAAAATATTCTAAAAGAGTCCAGTAGCCCATAATAGCATTGGGTCTTCTGTTTAACTGGCAATGTCAGAAATTATTGACCTGAGTCCCCCACAGCTCAACCCAACAGCATGGCTTTATTTCTTATATTTCGACTTCATACTTTTCTACTGGATGGTTAAGACCAAGGTAAAGCAGGACCTATGCAACAAGAGTTGTAGCTTTTTGGTCTGAGAAGGTCAGTGAAATGCCCTCAGGATTTGTCCTGAGATCCTGTACCTCAGATTGTAGAACCTTCATCAGTGCAGCCATGTGGATGAGTCACGGCCATTGCTTGGCCAATACACATACAACTCTTACAAGTTAATATCTAGAGTCACATTTTCCACCGTTAGATAAGGAAATTACAAATATGGATGGCAAGAAGGGCCAGATTGAACTCTACCTTGTTTTTGTTTTTGTGATACTGAGTACATGCCAACCATGTATATCACTGAGCTATACCCCAGCTCCAAATCTTAGGATTTGGACTTGAGATAGCAGCGTGTGTTCAAGATCTCAACACACACACACACACACACACACACACCCATGCACGCATACACTTACACTTCATCTGCTGAGAGGATGACACTAGTGTCTAGGCAATGATACCTTAGTAGCAACAGGCACACCCAAAAATCTTAGTTCCTACTATGCACTAAAAAAAAAGGGTTCCCTGGAGAAATGGCAGATTCCAAGGCTGGGGTAGGGAAGATCCAAGAGGTTGGAAAATCTGTATTCACACAATGCAGTGGCTATGTCAGAAGAATACAGATGCTAGCTTCAAAGAGCTCCTACAGCACAGACTTGGACAACAGGCGTAACAGTAATACACGCAAATAGTACCGGACTACCATCAATTACACTGAACTATGCACACTGATGTATTTAGGTAAATAAGCACAATGTCTCTAAATCAGTCTTAGCCCCAAAATGCTGCGCGTGTACAGGTGTACACAAGGAGGATAAAGAAAATGGGGGGTGAACAATTGGGGAGCATGGATACAAGGTGTGAAAGACATTCTATAAGTGTAAGATTAGGTCAAAATCAAAAGTCCCAAAAAATTTTAACCCTTAACAGTAAAATTTAAGATAATAAATATTACCAGTATGCATTACAAGAAGGGTCTTTTGTACCTAGTGATGCATTTTATGGTTTATAAATTTTCGAGAATTGGAAAGTGTATATATTCAAGATGCACAGGCCAATAAAGTTATCAAAATGCTTTTATTACATTTGCAAAGATTTAACAAAACTCATCAGCCACACTGACAATTCTGCTTTTAACAGACATATAACTTTAATATAGCTGCTTTAAAATTATATCTACTTAGTCTTAGAGCTGAGCTTGGCAATTTTAACTAGTTTATGTGTGTCAAATCAAGTTTATACTGGATCAAACTACTTAGAAAGAACCCATTCTGGTTTAAACAGCTTTTGACTGGCTTAAACACAGGTTAACACTTTGGTTCAAATTCTACCTGCAAGGGGCTGGGGAGATGGCTCAGTGGAATAAGCACTTTCCTGGCATGTGCAAGGGCCTGAGTTCAATCCCTGGTTCTGCCAAAAAGAACAACAAATTCTACCTGCATTACCTACTTAAAGCTTAACTTGTTCTCAGGAAATTTTTGTTTTCATGAGACAGAGTCTTGCTATGTAGACCAGGCTGGTCCTGAACTATGTGGCCCATGCAGTGGATTATGGTAAAAATAAAAAAAAAATCAGCACTATGATGTACACAAAGCCTTACAGTAACTAGCACACAGCGTATACTCAATAAATATTAGCAATTATACATTCTTGCTAAAGGTGAGCAAGGTAAGTTGTGCTAGCTCTAACAGGCTAGACGAGGAGGAGGAACAATGACTTGCAGACCCTTCATAAAGGAGCTTTTTCCTAGTCTCTAATGACATCACCTGACCCCACCGCCCCAATTCTTGACGTCTCATCCCCAGCTCCACCTTCTGGCTCTGAGACCCTCCAGTGAGAACCAAACAACTGAGACCCATTTTCCCAGGTGCAAATACTCAGCAACAGTCCTGTTTCCTACCAAGACAAAAGCTTGAGTCCTCATATTCCCACCCTGTTTCTTTCTTTCTTTCTTTCTTTTGGCAGAACCAGGGATTGAACTCAGGCCCTTGCGCTTGCCAGGGAAGCACTTATTCCACTGAGCCATCTCCCCGGCCCCTCTTACTCTATTTCTTCAGCATCTTTTTCCTCCTTCCCTTCCTAGCCTAGCACAGAGCCTACACACTTGGCAATTAAGTGGGGTTTCTTTCTTTCTTTTTTAAGCTAGTGTGAAGTTTCAAAAGGCAAGACGCTACAATGGCATCACTCCTAAGAAAGTGAAAATTAATGAAACTAAAATTCACCTATGAAAATGGAGGAGTGTTTCTCAGCAACTTTTAGTTTCCTTCCTGAAGGGCACACAAGAAGCAAAGTCAAAAGTTTCACGACGGGGGCCGGGGAGATGGCTCAGTGGAATAAGTGCTTCCCTGGCAAGCACAAGGGCCTGAGTTCAATCCCTAGTTCAAAAAAAAAAAAAATGTTTCACGACCCCACAAGGGAACAGGGCCCTGGAGGACTTGAATTTCTAATGAAACTTACAGAACAGAACACATGCCTCTGGCAACAAGCTGGAACTTTCTAAAAGCTGAAGAGATCAAAGTAAAGAGCGGGGACAAGACCACTTGAAATGTTTTCTCCAAAAGACAAAAATAAAAACAAGAGGGACAAGAACAAAAATTTAAAGTTTCTAAAAAGCAAACGGTAATATGTAATCATATGTCCAATCTTACATAACTATATGTTAATCTGAGCAACAGATTGAACAATAAACACAGATAATACATCAATTATTAAAAAAAAAAAGCTTTCTTGCCCTTGGATCTCACTGATTTGAACTCTAACAGCCAAGAATTATGTCCTTTCTGCTCTGAAACAGTCCCCCGACTACCCATCAATAGTAACATGCACCCTGTATTTTCATTCCAATAGCAACAATCTCTTTTTATTTTGCAGTGCTTGGGATCAAACCCAGGGTGCCAGGCGAGCACTCGACCTTTGACCTGCATCCCTCACCCCAGCAACCTCTTTATGTATGTGGTAACACATATACCTGGCCCTTTGGAGCTTATAGATTCTTTTGCCCTCTTTATAAATGGGAGACCTGGTGTTGGACGAAATTAAGAACTTCTGGAGCCAGGGAGATGGCTCAGTAGAATAAGCGTTTGCCTGGCAAGTGCAAGGGTCCAAGTTCAATCCCCAGTTCCACCAAAAAAAAAAAGAACTTCCCTCAAGACTGGACAAACGGGGCTGGAGAGATGGCTCAGTGGTCTAAAGCACCTACTTAGAACAAGCTTAGCAAAAGCATCAGGGACCGCGGTTCAATCCCCCAGCACCACATGCCAGCCAGCCCGCCCCCTGGTGGGCTGAGCTGGCCACACACACACACACACACACACACACACACACAATAAATAAATGTACAAACAAATAAATAATTTTTTAAAAAAAGACTGGACAAACAAGCATGGGGTAGATGCAAGAGCGGGGGCCTGACTCCCATGCTAGTCTCCTGCCCGGCCTCGCCCTCGTCAGGTCTGCCCTCTGCCTTCAGATCCTTTACCACAGTAACATGTCACCGACGCAAACTCACCACGCAGCTCTACTCGCTCCTGCCCAAGTCGCTGTGTGCCTCGACACGTCCTTCAGTGTCCAGGATGAGCGGTGCTCACAGTACACTTAATGGAAAAAGTGGTGATGGCGTCCAGATGAGCTTATTATTCTAAATTTAGCATTCCTTTTGGTACTTCGAATTTCCACTTTCTCCCTTCCACCACTTCACATCTATGTAATTAGAAAGCATGCATGAGCGAGGAAACTATTTGTGTCTCAGGGCCGCTCAGGATAAAGCTGCCCCAGCCCCACGGAGTACATCACTGTGGAAATGCTTTGCAGCAGTTTATTTGGACAGGATCAGAAACAGTCCTTCCAACAATACAATCAGAATGAACCATGACAAGTAAAATGCAATTATGGCTTGGTTACATAAAAAAAAAAAAAAAAAGTAAACAGTGAGGTTTGGGAAAACAAAAAAGCAAAACTACACAAAACTACACAGTCATCTTCATTCCCAATCTCTGCACTTATAAGCAGGATTTCGAGACTGCATTCTTGAGTCTTTTGCAATTGGTGAGAGGATGACACTCACTAAAGCAGACAGCTCAGCAGAGTGTGTTCGAGGCCACTGCTCCGGACAAAGGCGCACTTCTGCACGCGGCAAACGTGCCCGGTGAAGTCTCCCCAGTGGGTACTTGGAATGCCAAAGTTATTCACCTAAATGAGTTCAAAATACATATTGTTTGAGGCCAAATTATACAGCATCGAGCTTGGACTGTATGTATTTATGTATGTTGGCAGAGTAGGCCCCTTTTGGGGCGCCACAGCATTACCCTAGTATCTTATGCCCAGCTGGGTTCTGAGACACATCCCCCCCACCCCATGAATTTCCTTGTACTTGGTTCCAGAAGGGCAGACAAGAGGCAAAGTCAAAGTTTCTCAACCCCACAAGGGAACAGGACCCGGGAGGACTTGAATTGCTAATAAAATTTAAAGTTGCCTTTGGCAACAAGCTGGACCTTTCCGAAGGTTGATTTGAGACAGAGGCATAGGAGGGATGAGATCAAACATTCTGCTTCCGGCAAGCCTTTGCTAAGGGCTACAAGGTGGGAATACAAAGTACTCGGGGACTAAAGCAAACAAACAATGAATGCCTGCTTCCTTCTCTGGCTGTTGCCCAAAACTGCTTCCTCCCAGAGCCTGATCAGTTATTTCCTCGAAGCAATTTAGAGGTGCTTCAAGGTGCAGGGCAAAGGGACCCATTCAAGTGGATGCCTCAAAACCTAGCAACTGACAGGATAGGGAAGTTCGATGCCAACGGCCCTAACTGTAGGGATCTGTAGGTCTCACTGCATCTGTTCTACCCCGGGAGAAATGGTGGACACCTAACTGCTTTATTATTCTAATGCATCCAAGCAGGTGCTTTAAAAGCCCACTGAGCTATCTTGCCGGCCCAATTCTAATGCATCTAGAAAAGTTGTGAGCATGCTGTTTTTCATCTTTTTTGGATGGAGATTTGTTATTCTTATCTCTGCCTAAATGAAGATGGAAAAAGTGGGGAGAAAATACTAACTTTTAAAGCAACCCGCCCCAGGGTGCGCTGAGACGGCAATTGAGGCTGGGTGTGGTGGTGTGTGCCTGTAATCCCAGTTCTTGGGAGGCTGTAAGCAGGGGGATCATTGAGTCTCATCTAGTAGTGAGACCCTGAACACCCTGTACTCCCTTCCCTAAAAGACAAAAATAATAATTAAAAAAATAAAACAAGCATGAGGAAACAAGTGGAAACGATGATGGAGGGAATACTTTTTGTGTGTGTTATGGTAGTGGGGATCATTTCCAAGGCCTTCTTGCACATGCTAGGCAAGTGCTCCACCACTGAGCTACATGCCCAAATCCTGACTCCACAGAGGAGTGGAGGAGATGAATCAGGTCACATGGTTGTTTTTCTTTTAATTATATGGGTTGCTTTGATTGTGGAATGAAGAGGGCCACATAAAAACAGCTGAGCAGCTGGGGCATGCCATGGCCGTGACTTTACAATGCTGGGCTCGGCCCACCTTTGGCAGAGTGCCACTACTGTCTGCTCAGGTCCTGAGTAGTAGAACCTCCAGGAAAGGGGAGTGGGTGCAGGGGGAGGAGGGAGGGAAAGGGGCAGGGGCTTCTTACTCTGCATCTACGCATCACAGCATGAGCTCGAAGTCCCTGTGGATGTGCAAAGCTGGGGTCAGGCGATGACGCATGGTGGTTATCCGGCCTAGCCCACCACATCCCCCCCTTGCCCCTCAACACTCTGACAGCAGGAATTACTTGCAGATTTCCAGCTCTGATGGGTACTTTCATGATTCTGCGCCTCACAGAGCTGCCTTCCCTCTCTGCCTCTTCTGTACTCTGTAAGGCCGTCCCCTGGACATTCGGGTGCACCTTGTCCCTTGTGCTCCCTGTACCTCATATCCACAGCCCACCTCTGCTAAAACAATTCACTCTCGGTGGCACCAGTATCTGCGTGTCTTTCTATCAGACTTTAAGCAGCACAAGCCAGTGCATTCACATTCACTTATCTCTGCTGCCTACAATAGTCCTTACCACAGAAAATGCTCGATTAACATTTATGAAAAAGGCAATGGGATCAAGCTCTGCCCATCTTACTTGTATTATAAGGAGAAAAATAAAACATGAAAACCTGAGCTCTGAGATTCAACACATTACCAGAAGGAACTGCCAGTACACTCTTTTTGTGTTCCACTTACACAGTTCAAGTGAAACTATCAGAATAAATTTACAGAGATGTACCAGATACGGCCCCTTTGTCCTCAAGCCTCAGCTGCTATTTGAGGATAAAGCCAACCCCATCTGTGGCCTACCAGCCAGGGGCGTGTGCCCCAGCTCGCTCTATTGCCAAGAGAAAAACCCTGGGCTGAAGCTTGGGCTGTGCCACGCCCCATGATGCTATGCGGCTTGACATCAATGGTGGGAGCCACGCAGTTACACTCAAGTCCGCTAACACAACAGCTGCTTGCCCTCGGTGCAGCAGGCACAGCTGAGATGTGCCCTGCCAGGTCTGCTGGTGAGAACAGCAACAAGCCTCGAGCTGCCGCAGTGAGGAAAGCTCCACGACGTGTCCGGCCTCTATGGGGCAAACAGCTCTGGGCTATGCTTCAGGGGCAGGTGGCAAGGAGTGGCCGCAGAAGAGCTCTGCAGCAGCAACCAGGGGAAGAAATGAAGGCCGGGCACTGGACTTCCTTTTTAAATTTATTTAAGATCACCTCCTTACAATTTACAGAGAGAAAATACAAAACAAGAAACAAACTTGGTTTCCAATACATAAACAGTGTGCTGGAGTTCAAAGCATTACTGGTACAGAGCATTACTGCTACAGAAGAGCGTCCGCTTACTCCAGGGCACTTCAGTATTCCTGAGGAATAAACATGATTTCTCCTGCTCCCACTGGGATGTTCTCGGTGCGGGTCACTGCTCCTGCTCCTGTGAAGCAAGGACACTCAGGTTAGGATGGTGCGGGAGCACTATGACAACACTGACAGCCACTGCTCTAAGCGTCACCAGGGGTCACAGGGCCCAGTCCGTCTCACAGGAAGCCACATGCCTGCCTCCAGTCATAGCAGTGCTCCCCTAGTCCTGGAGAAGGACAGGAAAGGAGTGGAAAGTGATCAGTCCTGGCAACTCTATCCCTAAATCCACCCAGGGCCATGGCAGTGGTCCCGTGGCACGTACCACTGACAGCCTAAAAGGTTTGTCATCCCTGAGCTCACAGCTGAGCGCAAACAGCACAGCTTGGAGCCAACAGCCTACTGACAACATGATCTCTGGCAAGTTCTGAACCTCAGTAAGATTCTATTTTCTTCTCTGCTGAATAAGGATAATTATATCTCTCTCATAATCCACTGGGCAGTGTGGCGAGAAAGAACATGAAGATAAAGCCCTAGGATGGTCCACAAGGCACAGCAGGCGCTCAACAAGCAGCCATCCCAGTACAACGACCCTGCATAGCCCAAGATGGGGGTCTGTTCCTCTTTTCAGAGAGTGGAGAATGACCACAGTAGGGCACAGACTCAAGTTCGGATGAAGTTACAAGGCCATTCTGGAGCAATACGCAGGCTGTAAAAAAATATAACAATATTTTCCACAGTAACTCCCAGCTATTAAACTTCTAATATGCATATAATCTCTCCAGCCATTACTCATGACAACTTAGTTTGGAACAATGGAAACATTTTGAACAATAGGAGACCTGAAGGTCCCTGCTCCTTTCTATTCTCCAGACTCAGCACTGCTGCCAGGAGGGTGAAGAGACAGGGAAGGGGAACAGCCTGTCATCAGCTTGATGCCCTCCAGCCACACCTCCGTGTGCACTGGCCCCCTGGTGACCTCACTCTTGCTCTGGCACAGAGCCGGCTCACGAACACCAGCGTTCCCTGCCCCCACTCCCAGCACACACGGGTCGGGTGGTAGGGAACTGTTACTTGAGATTTTGTGACTCTGCGGCTATAGTTCTTGACCAAATTAGGGCACGCATTTGTGCCGCATTTTCTGCTCTACTTGTTAGTATGGTGAAACAATGGACAAATCAATCACCCTTTCTTGGTTGGCTTCAGCGTAACAACCAATGCTTCTATTTATATACGGCATCTAACAGCTCACAAAACATTTGCACATTTAATCCTCACACCACCCTATTGGGGGTCAGGGATACAGCTCAGTGGTACAGCATGTGCTCAGCATGCACAAGCCCCTGGGCTCAATCTCCAGCACCCCCACATTCTAAACAAGGAAAATACACAAAGCCTCTAGGGGATTACTGCCCTTATATTTATGGATGGAGAATGGAAGTTTGGAAGTGAAACAATGCAAGATCTCACAGGAAGCAAGAGGTGAGTCTCCTGGCCCAGATGCTGCCCCATCTTGGTGATAGTTCTAGCTCAAGGGACAGCTGGAGGGGGGTATTCAGTGCATGTGGTGCTGTGCAGTTGTTCCCCGAAGGCTAGGCTACTGCAAAGGTTAAGCCTTAGCAAGCCCAAAGCCTCTGCTGCTTACACCCATCAGAATACACAATCCACTTCACTAACTCCTGTTACATGTATTTCATTGCTCAATTTGTTTCAGACCCTCAATACCACCCGTCCCTAAGTGCAATCGCCCACTTCTGCCCCTTACACTTTACAGTAACCAATTATGTAAAGAAAGCGTGTCATACCAGGAAATGTTAAGAAGCATGCTACACGCACTTCTTTTCCTGCTTGTTGGGATCACTACTGAAAGGCACCTGCAGATGAGGACTTTGTTTTTGTTTTGTACTGGGGATGGAACTCAGGACCTTGCACTTGCCATGTAGGCGCTATTGCAGCTGAGCTATCTCCCTGGCAGATGAGGACTTTGGCAGAATCATATAAGACATGCCTTCTTGAATAAAAAACCAGAATACTGGCAGAGTCCCAGAAGTCTTTAGGTTTAGCTCGTATGTGTGAAATGCTTACAGACTCTGTGATCTTAAACAAAAAGTGCTACTTACAGAGAGTTAATACTTTGACCATTGGTAGTAACTTCAATTGCAGTCAGCTACTGTGTAAGTGAACACAATATGTACCTGGAAGGCTCAGGGGAGACCCTTTAGCACCAAAGCAGTGTCACCATCATTAAAGGCCAAAACGCAATTAGGATCTCAGCAGTACCACAATGACACAGTTTACTCCTCATATACACTCTAAAGAATTCTTCGGGGCTTCAGGAGAAACTGTTTTTTCCTCTGCAAGAAAGAGAAATATCAATTCTGTACATACTTTGACATATTTTCCATGTAGAAGATACGGAGCCTGGAAATCATGCTGACAGTTGGAGTAGGCCATCCCCAATCCCATGCCAGAACCAAAGGCTAAGGGCCACATTCTTCCTATTGATAGAAAAAGGAAAATCCCAACAGGTAACCATTAAAGGAAGATAAAGCTCCCAACCCTTAAATACATTTGCTTAGGGTTCAATGAATATTCAGCAGGCATCATATAAAATACCATATACTGCATCATTTCATCACCATTCCTCGCAAAAGAGGGGATTAATCAGTAAATTAAATCACTTGACACATTTATTAAGTGCATTAAGTGTCCAACCTGCTAGGTTTGAGAAATATAAAAACCATAAATAACATTTTTCTCATCTGTTCAGTTTCATTTCTTAACCTATCAGGAGTAATAATCTGTTCAATATGGTGCTTGGTTATAAAAACAAGAATTTCACCAATATTTATATACTTTAGTTGTAGTAAAACAGGGTTTTCATGTAAACCAGTCTGTAAGTATTTCATATCAGCAGTGCATGTTAATTATGATTCCCTGGAATGCAGCAACTGCCAGCCCTTCCTGGAGGAGGGTCACAGTGAGCCTGCTGGCTTCTCCTCAACATCCAAACTTCAGATGCTCTTCCACAAAATGAAAGGGAGACTACCCACCCTTTGCTTAGAATTTTTGGCCAAGAGAATGTGCATTTCTGGTCCATTTGTTTTTATTACCAGCAAGACTCTCATTTTCAAGTTCCTTTAGAAAAAATTAATCAAAAATATGTGAGCATGGAGGTTTGGCCAACTGACTCACTGGCATAAAGTACAGGCTTTTCTAGTGATATCATATTTAAGATATCAGGCACCCTGACTCAATGCCCAAGGGAGCGCTGGAGATGTCAACCTGCTCTGACCTCGCCTGAGTCCACGCTCTGTGCACCTAACCCTTGAATGGCGGGGTGACCGCCCCCAGGGGGACCTTCCTGAGCGCCCCCACAGTGCATCATATACAGCCCTGTACTGAAAAAATCAGTAAAAATCACACTTACTTTTAAAGAAGGTAAGAGAAAAAACAACTCCTAATCCAAAACCAGTACCTAAAGAGAGAAAAAAGTGTTACATTGCACAATAGTAACCTGACAGAGATAACATAAACATTTCTTAAATGTGAAAACAGCATAAAAGTTTATTTTTTCATAATTTAAAAAAGTTGCTTTTCTCATTTTTAACCATGAAAGGTCAGACAGAGGCTTTACAGATGCCTTTGATCTCCCAGCCCACAATAGGAAATAAAAACTTTATCCTCACCATTCTGTCTAGACGAGTTGCAGGCTGGGAGGGTGGGAGGCTGGGGACCAAGCCGCAAGATTGTTCCTGACCCTCGGCACTGCAAGCATGTGGCCTACCTATTTCACATGGCAGCCACAGCCAAAATGCCACATAAACAATGCCAACAGGACATTTTCCCTGTCACTTTAGCATTCTGAGTAATGTCTACTATTTTTGAAGAAGATGAAATAGTACAATCCAGAAAAATCCCCAAAGCTGTGCTATCATCCACGTCACGGGGCCCCAACAGGGAAAGGTAACCCTCACGACCTCCAGTGGTCTGACAGCAAGAAAATCTTATGGCCTATTTTTTAAGTGGGCAGGGACTCTGGGGGTCCATCCCAAGGCCTCATGCACACTAGCTAAGTGCTCTACAACTGAGTTACATCCTCAGCCCCTTTAATACTGCATTTTACATCAGACTTCACAGGAATCTAAACTTGGGAAAGGTTTAAAAATTCAAATCCTCATCTTTACCTGATTTGTCAAACTTCAACCATGCTGATGCCAACTTCATAATTTCACACTATTTACAAATATTATTTATTTCATCATTTTCTTAAGAAATTCAATACATGTGCTTAATAAATGTAGCCTCAGAAATATTGCTGTGGTCATAGATTCTAGTGTTAGCTTTACTTCTTTCACAAAGTACATTAAAAATGCTTTTAAAAAATTACATCACATACTATACTGATACATATCTCATTCTCAATAAAATAAGCTATACAGGAGGAGAGCCAAACCTGACTGCTTTGATTTTTCAGACTAGTAGGCAATTGTTTTCAATTCTGTATTTTCTGATGTACTTTAATAAGTACTCCGTGGTCCACCAGTCTCTCACTCTGAGAACCTCTTTACAATAAAGCACCACGTAAAAGCCTCAATTCTCCTTTGTCTTACCGTTTGTGCTGCTGAAATTCCAAGGACTTATTCTTCTAACTATGCCTTCAGGGTAGTACGGTATATTCAAAGTACTCCTCAGCCAAGCTAAACTTTCTGCTCCAAACACAGACAACTTTACCATGAGTGAGCAAGCTAATCTATGCCTTTTGGCTTTATTTTGCCTTTTTGAGATAGGGTCAAGCTATTCAGGTTGGCCTTGAGAAGCTCACTTTGTAGCCCAGCTGGTCTCCAGCTTGCAATGATTCTCCTTCCTCAGCCTACCTAGAGTGTGGAGATTACAGGCATACACCACCACACCATTTTCTCTATCCTTTTTTGATCCCAGTACTTCTTTTTGTACCTTTACACAACCCATCTAGCATTGGCTTGAAGACAGTAGTCATGCTATTTACACTCAAATATTTCTGATAGTCTCTCTTACCATATATATGTAGTCGTAACTACTTCTTTCTGCACCCATATTTCTGTGATGCATAACATTTTTGTCAAAGACAGACCACTTAAACAATGAAGCCACCAGAAGATTACAATGAAATATAAACAGACAGCTGATAAGGCAGGAGAAAAGAAACCTCCAGGAGACAAAGGATACTCAAGAAAATTCACAATGAAGGACTTAGCAGAAGGTTTTGACAAACCTCTTAGCAAATTTAACACCAAAAGGTTTTCACTAACAGACAGGACTGTTCGTGGTGCATTATCTGTTTACAACAAAGTCTACAACAAGGAGAGGGAAAAAAATTAAAACAAAACACCAAACCAAACCCAAGCAAGCAAGCCTTCTTTTCACACACATTTCTGGGAAGAGCAAGCGCTGCTCGCGGGCAGAGCGTCCAGGATGCCACGAGGTCTTGTCGTCACAGAGCATAGCACCACGCCCTACTGCATGTGTGGACCTTCCAGTGCAGCAACATGTGGAGGTGGGAGCCCACGAAACCGATGATGTTGATCCTAAGGCTAATCTGCATGTCTTTTTATAACAACAACAAAAAAACCTTTTAAAAGTTAAAAAGAAAATTTAGGCTGGGGAGATAGCTCAGCGGTCTAAGCACCTGCCTGGCAAGCACAAGGACCCAGGTTTGATTCTGGGTACTGTATGCTGTGCCAGCCCCTGGCACACCATGCCAGCCACCAAAACTTGGTGTGGTGGCACACACCTGTAATCCCAGCAGTGGGGAGGATGAGACAGGAAGATCCCTACAGTCCAAGCTGCATAGAGACCCTGCACCAAAAATAAATACATAAATAAAATACATAAAAAAGACAAAAATATTTTAAAGCAGAAAAGGCTTATATGGATACAATATTTTTTGCACAGCTATGCAATAATTGCAAGCGTCAAAAAGTTAAAATAAGCTAAGGTTATTATTACTGAAGAAAGAAGACAGTTTCAAAAATAAAGTTAGAGTAGCACAGTGTATATGAAACCCACAGTGCTGTACAGCAATATCCCAGCCTTCACGCTCAATCCCTACTCACTCTGACTCATCCAGAGCAGCTTCCAGGCCTGCAGGCCCCTTCAGGAGAAATGCCCTGTCGGTACCAGTACCATGTTACCTTCCATACCCACTTCTAGTGTACTTTACCTGTGTTTAAATACACAAATGCTTACTATTATGTTACAAATTGCCAGCAGTACCCAGTACAGTGGTCCCTGTGTAGTCTGCACCCAGGAGTGACAGGCGCATCTCACACAGCCTCGTGTGCACCCACACTGGTGTGAGTACACTTGGTGATGTTCACACAATGAGAAACCACCTACCGATGCACTTCTCAGAACATCCTTGTGCTCATGCAACACATGACTACGCATCTATGTGGATATATGACCGAACCCTATACAAATATGAACTGTAATTAAACATTATTACTTTGCTCTATGTCATGTCTGTTTTAGTACCCAGCTTGAAAATGCACTATCACTTACATCATCCCAATTTCCATTTCCACAGGAAAAACAAAAAGGAACTAACATTTGAATATCATCTACCAATAACCCTCTCGCAACCAAAAAAAGCCTGTTTACATCAAGTAAGCTGACAAGGTATTATCCCCCTCCTTCCAGACACAGAAAACAACGTCCAAAGCTAATCTGTTCATTAATCCTAGAGCAGTCAAGTGGGCTCAAGTCCCCCACACTACAATGTTACTGTGCGCATTACATGCAGACACTGTATTCTCCTCCAATTTCAATCCCAACAATCTCACCACCTCCCAAGGGAAACCGGAGCGTCCAGATTTCTGTTGTCAGTGAAGTCAGATATGGTTAAAACATGAACTGCACTCCACATGCAGCAGCCGGAACATTAGGCAACCCTGAAACAACAAGTCTACACAAAGCTAAACGGGCTTGCTCAGATTCATTCTCAGATTAATCCTACCGAGTATGTGATAGACACCAGCCTACCTGCTAGGTGTGACTCAAGAACGGAAAGAAACGGGACCCACTGGTATTGATCCTCTGTGGCCAAGAACCTGCTATTGCTTGGTTTATAAAATGGCAGAGGGCTCAATTTCAAGGGGACTTGCCTCGCCCCATGCAGCTGGAAGATGAGTAAGGCAGCAAATTGGTACTAGAAAATGAGGTAAAGGGTTTGGACTGGCTTACAGATTCCAAACCAGGCAACGGGATGAGGAGGCAGGCCAGTAAAAACATAATGGCTTACAATCAGAGCTTTTGCTCTTCTCCATCTGGAGGCAATTTTTTTGGCAAAGAAATCAAAAGCCCAAAAGGAAAATATTTCAGCATTTTTCTGGTCCTTCTGACTCCATGCCTGTCTCTTCTATTTTCCCCCAAGGAAAGAAAGCTCTCCGATGCTCAACTTTTCCTAGCAAGAGACCAAGAATGATGCTAAATCCACTGCTACCAGTATCGCTCAATCAAAAATATGAGGAACACTTCCACATCAATCAATAGAAGCAAAAAATCTTTCAGCTTTAGAATTCAGATATATGTGTCCAACTACCCAGTTTTGCTCCTACTAAAGGCATTTATCTGCAAGCAAAAATCTGAGCTCAAAATCACAGGTCAGACTAGTCAAAAGGCAGGGTCAAAAAATGTGCTCTGTGGTCTTAGTTAAAAAGGGGAGGTTACATCCTCAATTCTTAAGTTATTGGGGCCAGGGAGATGGCTCAGTAGAATAAGTGCTTCCCTGGCAAGCGCAAGAGTCTGAGTTCAATCCCCGGTTCTGGAAATAAAAAAATAATAATGATTTTGGCGCACAATCAAATACCCCCTTGGATTTCTATATTTTAAACATAAGAAAGACTATTCTCTTCAGAAAAATGTAATTCATAAATGAATTTTTAATAGTGCTGTTTTACTTAAAGCTTGCTATCTCAGTTACTTAAGAGATAAATAATAGTGGAAAGCTGATGAGTTTTACAGACTCAGGTTCTTACATGCTCATTTCTCTTATAAAAGCAACATGTTGCTTCAAAGCAAGTCCTACCTGACCAGGGGACACCAGTTCTGCAGCTGTTTCCACTAAAGATTGGCACCTCTAGGCCAGGTTTAAGCTTCATAACAATAAAACATAAAAGGTTAGTCTTACAATAAAAACAAAGCAACCTGGAAAAGAGAAGAGGTTTTTCTGCCCTTGGCCACTTTTTCTTATTGCATGACAAGCTCTTTTGGAAGAAAAAGCCAAGGGAAAAAGTACAAAGCATTTTTCACCTTTCCCCTGGAAGCAAACATTTAGCCATGAACACAGTTTATATACAACTTTGCCTTCTCCAACTCAAGCCTGTTCTCAAAAGTCTAAGCTGTCTGAAATGGCAACCCAAAGTAAGGAACCGCCTGCTCATAGGCATACATCTCCCTCACAGCAAAGTCCCATAATCAGTGAAAGGAGGAGCAAGGAGCGCATGCACGCACACACGCACACACACACACACACACACACACACACCTTATGGAACTGACATTAGGCACAGAGCCTATGCTCTGAAACCATTTCTTTTGGAGAGGAAAGAAAATTGGCACAAATTCTTTCAAAAAGAAATTACCCTAAGTCTACCTAACAATGCAATGTCATGCACGCTAGGACACTGTAAAACTGGTTAGCAGATAAACACATTTTTTTAGGAAGAAGCAATTCCTAAAAGAACATGTGACACTATTTTAGTAACAAAAAGAACAAACAACTCTGTTCCTTCTAACTACATATAAAATACTGCCCTATCTTATGCTGCTGTGGGTTTTCTAACACATGTAAAGGGATTAAAAGCCAACAGATGTACATCAATGTACACATTAAGCCACCTTATGCGAAGAAGAGGGAGAAATATACATCGATGATCATTACAGTTATGGACACTTTCTAGTCACTCAATGCAGTATTATTTTACATCCAGAAAAATACTGGGCCGGCCAAATAGCTCAGTGGAATAAAGCACCTGCAAGCAGGCGCAGGGGCCGGGGGGCTCAATTCCCGGGCCTGCAGAGCCGGCCCTGCCCTCCAGTTCATGCTGAGACAACACTTGAGACTGGGCGTTGTGGTGACACGCCTGTAATCCCAGCTCTTGGGAGGCTGTAAACAGGAGGATCACTAAAAGTCCAATCTAGTAGTGAGACCCTGAACACTCTGTAGACCCTTCCCTACAATACAAAAAAAATCTTCTCTCAACATGCCACAGTTCCTTAAGTTTTACTTCACTGAATAGAGGCAAACATGAGCAGCAAGAATTAACAAGCAGGCTACATAATCTGACTGCAGAAATGTGCTTTGGAAGTTAGCTCCCGAAGAGAATAGCTGGAATGATACATGCTCCTACAGAACCAACTCTGCAAAAGGTGCAGTCATCTATGGAGTTTCAATTAAGAAACTGCACTGAAAAACAACCAAAATCATAGA
>NW_004524668.1:6054625-6066013 GCF_000260255.1 Octodon degus
ATAATTTGGCAGGCAGGCATGATGGGCTACTCCATAGTTCTTGCTACTCAGAAGGCTGAGGCAGGAAGATGCCTTGAGCCTAGGAGTTCAAGGCCAGCCTGGGCAAAGTAGCAAGACCTGGTAACAAAAACCAAACCAACCAAACCTAAACCAAACAACCCACAGATAAAAAAGACAATCACAGATCCTCTTGATTCATAATTACTTATCATATGATAACTGTTAAGCTCTCATCCCAGCTTTCACTTAACATTTTAAGCAAGGCTCTGATATTCATAAACCTAAAGCACAGTTGTTGTTACTATATTTTAATCTACATCTAAAACTTAATTAAACTCTCAAGATAACATTTTATTCCACACAACTCATACTAGGATGTATCAGCAAATACATGCCTGTAATTCCAACAGTCTGGGAGGCTGAAGCAGGAGAACTGCAAATTTGAGCCCAGCCTGGCAACTGACAGTCTGTCTTAAAATTAAAAAGAAAAAATGAACTGGAGTTGTTTCTGCATCTTCTAATCTGTTCCTCTGGTCAGTTGTTTTCCTATACCATGCTCCTTTTATCACAGTAGCTTTGTAGTATAATTTCAAATCAGGAATTGTGATTGCCTTTATTGTCCACAATTGTCTTTGCTAATTCTAGGTCTCTTCTAGTTCCAAATGAATTTTAGGACTATTTTCTCTTACTCTATCAGATATGCTATTGGAATTTTGGTCAGGAGTTCATTAACCTGTATGACAATTTTAGAAGTATAGCCATTTTTACTCTATTGGCTCTTCCCACTCAAGGACAAGGGATGTCTATTTTCTTTTTTGTATTTTAGGGAAGGGTCTACAGGGTGGTCAGGGTCTCACTACTAGATCGGATTTGTAGTGATTCACCTGTTTACAGCCTCCCAAGAGCTGGGAGTGTAGGCATGCGGCCTGTCAGCGAGCCCTGGGGGCACGGCAGGCCCGGGGATCAAATACCCAGCCCCTGTGCCTGCCTGCAGGTGCTTTAATCCGCTAAACTACTTGGCTGGCCCTAGACTCCTCAAATTTAAAGACCCAATCCAAACATGGGCATGTGAAATCAATAGACACTTCTCAGACAAAGAAGTAGAAATAGCAAATAAATATATGAAAATGTGTTCAACAACACTGGTCATTTGAGAGATACAAATTAAATCAACACTGAGATTCCATCTCATCCAAGAACAAATGGCTATTATCAATAAGTCAGATATAACAAATGCTGGCAAGGCTGTGAGGAAAAAGGAACCCTTCTCCACTATTGGTGGCACAGTTGACTGCTGCAACCACTGTGCACATCGGAGTGGAGATTCCTCAAAAAACTAGGACTAGAGGTCCCATTTGACCCAGGTATTCCCCTCCTTGGCATCTTCCCAAAATAATTAAAAGCATCCCACCACAGCGATACATGCACACCCATGTTTATGGGGGCAGTCTGCAATAGTTAAATGTGGGAAGCACGTAAGGGTCCGCCAAACGACAAATGGATAAAGATACATTGGGTTTTTTTTTAATGCAATAGAATACTACTCTGCCACAAAGAAGGGCAATCTTGAGACACTTGTAGCGAAACGGATGCCCCCTGGCACTGTACTGTTATGTGAAATAAATTGGACACATGTGTAAATACCACACTGTTTCTCTAGTGTGAGAACCAAAAATGTAAATAAGGACTAAAATGTACAGTGGGTATTGTGAAATAGGACGAAAATGTGCAAATAGAAAGAGGAACGTGGGAAGGCAGCGAGGGTAAGGAAGGAAGAAAAAAGCAAACTATGGAAACAAAGCTTTTGTTTTTGTTTTTAAAGGTATTTGGTACAGGGTCTCACTATGATCATCCTGTTTTCAGCCTTCCGGCACTGGGATTACAGGCATGCCTCACCATGCCCAGATTGATTCGTGGCTCTGCATGCCCTGGGGGCTGGGCCGGCAAGGCATGCAGGACCAGGGATTGAACCCTGGTCCCTGAGCTTGCCAAACAGGTGCTTAGTTCACTGAGCTATCTCCCCAGCCCTGGAAACAAAGCTTCTGTAAATGAGGGGAAGAGGAGTTGAAGAGAGGGGAGAGGAATGGGGAAGAAAAGAATGAAGTTATATGATGTACAGATACAAAGTCCCCACCATGAATGTGACCATTAGGTATACCTAAAATGCACCCACAAACTTTTAAAAATAAAAACAGCTGGAGATGTAGACTGGCGCAAAGGCCCTGGACTCACTCTCAAGTACAGCCTGGGAGGGGGCAGGGAAGAATGCAAGTATTAAGTACAATGTATTAATTCAACTGTCAGTCTGAAAGCATGAGACGCTACAGGAGTTTCTGGCAATTTTATAAGATCTTTGAAGCTTTGTGCCAAACAACTTTATTCTTAAGTATCTGAAAGAAAATACGAGGCTTCCAAAACTTGAGGGATGCACTCTTCTAGCTGTGGGGTGGCAGGAGCACTGATGCTGCAGCCAGACGGGCCCGGAGCGAACAAACCGCAGCTCATGCTGTACTTTCAGCTACGGATTCGGGTCAATTACTTTAGCCTGCCCAGCCTCAACCTGCTCAGCTGTGGAGTAAAAACAACCTTACAGCGCTGCTGTATTATGAAAACGGAAAGTCTCTAGTACTGTCTGACACAGAATTCAATAAGTGGTATTAAGTTCTGTCATCTCCCCGATAAAATTCAAAAGTATAATGTAATAGTTAATCCTCTCGTACACTACAACCGGCTGGCTTGCATAGGATCACACTGTGGGTGAGCCACTGCTGACAGTCAAAACCTGCTTTTACTCTCAATAGTTGATCGTATTTCCTTGGCATTAGCAATTCGTTATGTGAATATATCAGACATATATTCTCTATTCTCTCTATGTATTTCTTAGGATTGATGAATTAAATCACTTTAAAAAGTAACAGATCATCCCTGAGTTGCCTTGTGTTTAATAAGGCTATATTTATGCTTAGAACATGGATTAAATCAAATTCACCTATTCATAACACGCATGCTTTCCTGTTCAATCATGTTTCTTTCAGTGCCATTACCACCGTCAAAAGCATTTGTTATGACAGAACAAACAAAAATGTACTTTTGTAGAGAAGCTCACTTGGGACTGAGTGTAATGAGAATTATACTCTAAGAAACATTCCTGATTTATGAAAGATGTTCAGGGCCCAATATATGAGGGAAAAATAATTATATAAGTCAGCTCCAAACTGTGTTACTTAATCCTTTGAGGCAAAGACAGATTGTCCCAGGTGTCCACATGCAAATGCCAAGTCATATGAATTAACCAAGAAGGTGTGCCAAACCAAAAACTCAGCAATGGCAAACTCAGTCTGTGTTAATAAGCTTCTCAAAAGTCAACACTGCTGCAGGGTCAATAGGAAATAGACTAAGAAGGTGCTGTTTTTACAAGACCTTAACCTTCCTGTGGCTGTCCAGACTAGACAGGGCTGACCACCTGTAGGAATTTCTCAGTGAGCATCGATTACCAGGCTTCTATCAGAACAAGCAAGCCAGTCAGCAGAAAGAAGTAAAGACATGAAAGGTAAATGTGGAAATCATTACGCGGGTGTTCTGCTTTGAGAAAGACCAAGCTCACAAAAGGATCCTTTTAAATGAGTGCACACATGACTCAACTTTCAGAATTCTGACAACCACACAACTTCGAGAATACATACAACAAGAAATATAGTTGTAGACATTTTAATAAAAAAGAATTACCTAATTACTGTGTGAGTATATATAGGATGTTGGAAAATGAAGAAGCCTGAAGGTTAATTTTTTTTTTCATTATTTTTTTTCTTTCCTTTTTTTTCCCTCTGTATTTAGGACAGCGTCTACAGGGTCTCACTATGTAGATCAGACTTGCAGTGATTCTCCTGTTTTCAGCCTCCCAAGTGGTCTCAGCATCCCCCGGGGATGGGGCCAGCATGACATGATGGGGACTGAACCCCAGACGCTGCACTCTGCCTAAGCAGGCACGTTAGTCTGTTGAGCTATCAGGCTGACCCTCTTTTTTTCATTATTTTTATTTTAGTACAGGATCTACAGGGTCTCACTACATAGATTGGACTCATAGCAATCCTCCTATTTACAGCATCCCAAGTGCTGGGATTACAGGCGTGCACCACCACGCCGTCTTCAATCACCATCTCAGCTGCCCCGGAGGCAGGGCTGGCATGGCATCAAACCCCCAGCACCTGCGTCTGCCTAAGCAGGCACTTTAATCTACTGAGCTATTTGGCCAGCCTCTTTTTTTTATGTATTTGGTATAGGGTCTCACTATGCAGCTTGAACTCGTACTGATCCTCCTTATTTCAGCCTCCCCAGACCTTCAATTACAGGCATGCACCACAACACCCAGACTCAGGTGCCAGCTCAGTGCACCCCAGGGGTGGGGCCAACATAGCACGTGGGACTGGGGATCAAACCCTGGTTCCTGCGCTTGCCAAGACAGGCTCTTAGTCCGCTGAGCTATCTCGCGGGCCCTATGAAGGTTAATTATTTAAAGGGAGGCTGGGAAAAAAGATGCAGAATTATAAGATTAGATAAAATTAAAGGTTCACATTACATTTACAGAGAGAGGTTAGTAACTTGGAGATTACTACTAACACTTAATGGTGTCAGACACTATACCACTTTATGAGTGTATGATTTCATCTCACATAAGAAACAATTCAGAAATACGGCCTTACCCCAAGCACAGTACACCTAACAAGGTAGAACTCAAAGACTGCCCCACTCCAAAGCCACAGGCTAAACCTGATGGGGAGGTCAGCACACCTCCCAGACTGGCCTATTGTCATTTTACACAGCACAACAAATTTTTTTCCTGGATTGTAACAGTATACAGGTCCAAGGGTGATTTAGAACTATTATTATTGGTTCCCCAAGGACACAACAGGAACCACAGATGTTGGACTTATCAGAAATGGTAGCTGAAAAATCTGACGTTACGTAGAATCAAGAAGAAATTGTCAAGCAAGCGAACTGGGAAAATAACTTTGCTCTGTGCACTGGCTAGAGATAAAATGAATCTAACTGGGCTACAGCGTAAAAAACTGCTCACATCTCCTCTCCAGTAAGTATCTCTAGGTCCACCTCATCTCTATCAGTAACTGGATTCTCATACTTGCAAAAGTAAAAATAAGAACCAGGGTTTCATTAGATTCTACGTATACATCATTACTGCCATTACGTTGTTGCCTGTCTGATGCAAATACAAGAATCAATGGAGAAAAAAATCTACTAATTTCTTTATACGCATGGACTGGATAAGCATTTCCTAGCATACATGAAGTAGAAGACGCAGGGGAAATTTTCTCCTCAAGCACACTTTTTAGCACACAGTGTTTAAATCAAAGTGTTACACAGTGGTTGTAACCTAGCTCTGGGTTTGTGGGGATTCAGGTAAGACAGGTTAAACATAACTGTGAGCACTGGTTAGCTTACCTACCAGCTGTGTGTCTCTACCAATAGGCAATGATGTACAGCAGTATCTCGGTTCATGAACACTTGATTGCAAACAATTTGGCTCATGACAGCACTGGCAAAATTTTTTGTTTGCAAACTCTGCATCAGGTGACAAATACAACTGCAGTCATCTTTCCCACACAAACAGATCTTTTCCAAAGTTGCAGAACCAATTAAGAAACAATTAACCAATTAGTGAACTAAGACACCACTGTCATTTCTCTAGGTGCTAGCTTCTTCCTACAGAAAGGAGGAGCACTGGAGCTGTGGCTCAGTTGTAGAGTGTGTGTCTAAGCACGCTCCAGGCCCTTGGTTCCACCCCTAGCACTTGGGGAGAAGAAGGCCTCATTCTACGGAGGTGAAGGCACAGGTCAGTGTAGGAGCACTTGGCTGGGCTAGCAAACGGGGGCACTGGGTTTGCTGTGCAGCACTGCCATCCGCCAGTTAATAAAGTGAGTCAGGAAACAGGTGATTCTCATTTTTAGCAGGTATTCCTGTAGTCTCGCACTGAACAGGCTTAGGCTAGGGAATGATGTGAGCCTGGGAGTCAGAAGCCAGCCTGAACAACACAGTGAGATTCCATACTAAAAGAAAGCTGGAATGCTTACAGCACCTATTCCTGACTAGGGAAAAGAGGATGTGTAAAATGCCTGGGCAAACAGCGCATTGCACACAGTAATTATGATTTACACTCTTTCCCAACAAAAAGACAACTCAAAGTCCAAGTATTTACTGAGGACAGTCCTCTTAGCTTCAACAAGAGTCAAAGTTGAAGACGACAGTCTCTTCCCTGGGGTGCTTATAATCAAGATAGGAAAGAAAGTCAGGCACCCTGGAAACTAATCCAAAGCTGAGCCACAGTGCTATGGCGGGGACAGCATTTTGGAAATCTAGCAGGAGGGTGGGATGCATTTGGCTGTAATCATCTTTTCTTTTAAACCTTCATGGAGGAGATGGCGCCTGTGTGGCAAGTGTGAGGTCTTGAGTTCAATTCCTGGTATAACAAAAAAAAAAAAAAAAAAAAGCCAAGGAAAGTCAAGGAAGTGGCATTGCAGTTGTTGTAGAGGAAGGGTAGACTTCTACCAGCCAGGGACTAGGAAACTGGGAACATACCCCATCCAAGGAGGCAGCACTGGACAAGGAGGTGAGGCCATCAGGCTGAGCCTTAGAACAGGAAGAAATCTTAAGCCACCGCTCAGAGGTCAGAAAATCTGGGACAGAGAGTCTACACAGCACAACATTCAGTAGGCAGTGAGCATTTCTGAGGGAGCGTAGTGGGCGTAACAGGACTGCAGCTAAGCTTTAGGAAGATGCAGCTGAGGGGTGCAGGACTGCTCAGAAAGGGAAGACAGCTTGCTGGCAGAAGTTATAGGACCTAATAACTGACAAAGTGTATATCTAAACCAAAGGAATGCTCAGAACTTATAACTGGACAACCCCCCAAACAATGAAACTATTTACAGTAGACATCAAATAACTTTTTAATGCCAAATTCCCTTAAGTTGGTTGATTTTTTAAAAAACACGTACATTTTTAGGAACACTGTGTAATAGAAAGCAGCAAAGTGAAAAGCAATCACTAAACACCTATGCTCCTCACTTGAATTCTCTCATGTCATCTTTTATAAAGTCCCCAATTAATAAAGACTGAGGCACAGAAAGGTTAAGTGACTTGACTCATGTCACACATTTGGGATTTGAACCCAAGTGGCCTAGATCTTTCATCAAAATATTAGGGGGTGGGGAGACGGCTCAGTAGAATAAGCGCTTACCTGGCAGCGCAAGGGCCTGAGTTCAATCCCCAGTTCCACCGGAGGGGGGTGGGGAAAAAAAAATCAAAATTTTTTTTCAGTACTAAGAATTTGAAGTCAGGGCCTGTGCATGCTAGGCAAGAGCTCTTATCATGTAGCTATATCCTTATCCCCCTCCTTGTTTTTGAGAAAGTTTTACCAAGTTGAGCCTCGGCCTCTGAACAACTGGTATTACAGGATATGCTACATTTGGCTTTGAAACTATTACAATTAATGTTAGATTCACCATACAAGGCCAACCACCTTCCAAAATTCATTCTGACCACCATGGTATGGGTATTACTTAATTATATAAATACCTACCGTGTGCCGGGTGCTACCCTCAGACACGGGAAGTAAGCGGCTACACTAAGTTCACTATCTAGTGTTGGAGCCAACTGATAATTAGAAACATGAGGTCCAGCGATGCAGTAAGGATGTGCCGAAAGCAACGAGAATGTACTCATACTATCCTGGAGGGTCAGGGAAAGCAGCTAGAGAAACGGGCTACAAGGAGCTTCTTGTTGCCTAAATTATCAAGCGGGAGGCAGGAGACAAAACAATACAGCCTTTCATGCCACACTAGGGGTCGTGGCCTCTATCCTATAAGCAACAGGGATGTAATAAAGGGACTGAAGGGGGAAGCAATATGCCAGATGTGTGCGTGTGGCAGCAATTTACTCTGGCAGAATGAGGACAAATGAAAAGACGCTTCCATCAAAGATGAAGACAGCAGCTAAGAGGAGGCCACTGCAGAAGGAGGTTAAGAGTTTTTGTTTTGCTTGCAGTCGTGGGCCTAGAACCCACTTCCTGGAGCAAGTGCTCTACTCCTGAGCTGTACCCATACAGAGCTACACCCCTAGCCCCACAGTTCTCTATTTTCTGCTCACCTGTGTGACAAAGTTACCTTGCATTCTGTGGTCTCTCAACAGCCCTCCCTTTGCCTTTTCAGTACCTTATTCCAGGCTAAGTAGAAAGAAAGATGGTATTAAAGTACAGAGGGCCAGGGAAATAGCTCAGTAGAGTAAGTGCTTGCCTGGCAAGCACAAGGGTCTGAGTTCAATCCCCAGTTCTGCCAAAAAAAAAAAAAAAAGTACAGAGCCAGGAGGAGTGACAAATGCCTGTAATCCCAGCACTCAGGAGGCTGTCAGGAAGATTACCATAAATCTGAGGCCAGCCTGGACTACACAATGAGCTCATAATGAGCTCAAGGCCAGCCCAAACTACATAGCAAGACCCTATCTCACAAAAAATAGGAAGTGCAGTATAAAAAAGGTCTGATGAGAACTAGGAATTTCTGAGGAATGGGAGTGACCATGCTAAACGATGCTTAAGTAAAGGGTCCAGAGGTAAAGGTATAGCAGAAAGCCTCCTGAACAAGGACTAATGGAGATAGCAACAAGAAACCAATATTTTTAACATACACAGTAGCAACATTTTTGCATTTAAGACATTATTGACTCAGCTAATTAATATGCCAGTCAGCATTTGCAAGGGTGCTGGAAGGACTTGCTTAATTTGGGGGCTTCCATGATAAGGCAACATTATCACTGCTATTCAAACTGCCTCCACTACAGTGTCAAAGAAGGCGGTATGCGGCAAGGAAGTACACCCACTGGCTTTCTATTACAGCAGCTGCC
Source organism: Octodon degus (assembly GCF_000260255.1). Lineage (NCBI taxonomy): Eukaryota > Metazoa > Chordata > Mammalia > Rodentia > Octodontidae > Octodon > Octodon degus. The sequence continues at coordinate 6,063,533 of NW_004524668.1, forward strand.
TGCCGTCTTTCTCAAGAACTCAGTACTCTACAAAGCCCCACAGTAAACCTCTCTGAGGCACTGGACTTGCATACTTTAAGAAAACAATTTACTTTTCACAAACTGAAGGGGAAAAGGTTTTCTACAGCAGAAGTTACAAGCTGATACAAATTCAAGATGAAATTAAAAAAAGAAAAAGTGATTTTTTCCAAAGGTTATAGTAAACCTTTTCTGAGAATAGAGAAGATCAGCAGCATTTACTGGGTGTCAAGGCAAAACAAGTGGCTGGAGCAATAATTTTGCTTCCAATGAAAAACTCATAGTTTGTCACACTCAAGAGTAATGCTGAAAGGGGCTGGGGAGATGGCTCAGTTGAGTAAGTGCTTGCCTGGCAAGTGCAAGGGTCTGAGTTCAATCCCTGGCTCCACCAAAAAAAAAAAAAAAAGAGTATGCTGAAATGGTTAAAACTACCTTCTGAGTAAAAAGTGAATTATATTTCTTAAATAGTTTATATCAGTTAATCATTTAAAACATATCAAATAAGAATTCTGAGTGGTTTATATGTGCAGGTTCTGACAAAATCATTCTAACATAAACATCTGTCAAAATAAGGCAAGTATAAATTTGTCAACATTCATGTTAGCACATTACAGTAATTATGAATGATCCTAAGCATTCTAATAGTTCAGGTTAGATAATGAAAACTGAAATTAAAGTACTGAACTTCAATTCCTCTTAAGCAAAACTGTTAGCTATTCATCAAATAGTTTCAATATTTTACCTAAAGATACCTAACTGGAGTGACCTGGAAAGTCCACACAAGTTTCAATAAGAACCTCAGCTACACTGCAATAGCCCCCTCTCTCCTGCAACCCCACCATTCTCTTGCCCCCATTCCCTCCTGGAGACCCACTGTCTTTTTTTTTTTTTTTTTTTTTTTTTGCGGAACTGGGGTTTGAACTCAGGACCTTGCCCTTGCTAGGCAAGCACTTATTCTACTGAGCCATCTTCCCAGCCCCCCGACCCACTGTCTTCTAAGACCACTTTCTCACCTGTGTGGAGCCTCCCTTAACAACCAGCTGACTCTGCCAACATGCAGCTCCAAGCAAATCTCCAGTACCACAAAAAGTACCATTGGAGCTACATGGTCTGTAAAGTCATTCTCATTATTTTGCCCCTCCTTCTTGCTTTCTCCACTCCACTCTGAAAGTGCATGTGCATCTAAACTGATGGCTATATGACCCTGTGCTGTGTACCAGTCTTAAAGGGCTGGGGCTAGAGCCAGAAGTCTGGGTAGTTCCATCTGTGTGTGTGGGGGGGGGAGTTCTCAACCTTGACACCACCGATACTTCGAGCCAGGCAACTCTGTGGTGAGGCTGCCCCCTGCATGGCAGGATGCTTAGTATTATCACTGGCCTCATCCCATTTTTCATCCTTAAGTACAACAACCAAACACATTTCCAGACATTGATATCAAGGGTGGGGAATAATTCCTGGTTGAGAACCTCTGCTTTAGGGCTAATTTATAAAATTCTTTCACATCCAGCAACATCCAGTATCTTATCCTGGGCCTCATTAAACCTCTGAGCTAAAGATACAGCTCAGTGGTACAGCGCTTGCCTAGCATGGCTGATGCCCTCCATTCAATCTCCAGCACTACAAAGAAAAAACCCAAATAAAAAAAAAAAAAAAAAAAAAGGAAGCCACATCTTTTTACCTGTATTCCCAGCACACCAGGAGGCTAAGGCAGGACTGCAAAAAAAAAAGATGTAGGGATTAGAATCCTAGTCTTACAGAATGCTCAGAGGACAATAACCATCCCAAGCCTATTTGGATCTAGGTCCCTCTTCCTTTTACTATTCCACACTACCTGCCCAGCTTCCATGAAAGGCTCCTAGTTCTCTCATCAGTGAAAGGCTGATTCCTTCCTTTCCTTTCCCTCAAAGCAGAGAATTTCCTCCAGAGAAGCCTGTGGAAGCCCATCCCACTCAAGAAATTGAAAAAGTCAGCTGCTGTTTGAAGAGTCCAAGTCCTATAGAGTCCAGGCCCTATACCCTACTTTGTCCCTGAGGAACCACACACCCTACTCCAGGGCTCTACAGCACTTCCATAAACTGGTAACTAATGAGTTCTCTCATTTGACATGATTCCAAACAGCCATATCTCGGTGAAGTAGAGATGGTCTGTGGTGTCATTGCAATGGCTGAAGTAGGAGTTAGTTATCTTAGGCAGACAGTGAGACACTAGTGGGCCTGGGGGACAAAGAAAGCTTTTCTCTCTTCTTTTTTCTCTTCTCTTTTCCTTCTTTCTTTTCTTTTCAAATGTATTTGGTACAGGCTCTCACTACGCAGTTTGGACTCGTAGTGATCCTTCTGTTTTCAGCCTCCCCATGCTGGGATTACAGGCATGTGCCACCATGCCCAGACTCAGTGGCCGGCTCAGCACTCCCGGGGGTGGGGCTGATGCAGCATGTGGTACGGGGGGGGGGCGAACCACTGTCCC
>NW_004524668.1:6066113-6079450 GCF_000260255.1 Octodon degus
CTATCTCACTGGCCCAAAAAAGGTTTTTCAAAACAGCATGTACTGCTAATTAAACAAAAGACTTTTATATATAATACATTTACAATAATTTATTGGGTCTCATACCCAAAGCTATCCCTTAAGATAATACATTGTGTACATTATTTCTGATATCTGGCTACATGATCATCTAACTCCAAAACACGGCACAATGCAGCCCAATGATACAGGAGGGAACACTCTTGTCTTAGACTGGCACCTGGCTTAAATTAAGATCTTTCTCAAATGTTTTTCCTTAAGATCCTTATATGATTAAACACTGACCATGGAAATAATGACCATCTAAAAGGACAGAGAGGCATTTTTTTAACTCCAAAGGAACTTCTAAGTAAAAATGTCCATAAGCATCATAATTATATTAGCTCCCTGAATACCAGGTGTAACTTTTGTGTGCATAAAAAGATATGGAAAATCTACTTGGGAAAGGTACCTTCATGACTATGCCTGCCTTCTCAAGTAGGTGCCTTCTTTTTTCTTTTTTCTGGTGGAACCAGGGATTGAACTCAGACCCTTGCACTTGCTGGGAAGTGCTTATTCCACTGAGCCATCTCCCAGGCCCCCAACCTGCCTTCTCATTTAAAGGCATAACTCTCTGTAACTACGTTACCATACATTTTATACACACCTCTATACCTATACTTCTACACAGCCTATGTGTCTTAACTGAATTCTTTCATCAAGAAAAAGTGAGGGGCTGGTTCCTTGATGTGTCAGGACCTGGCTTCCCCATGACAGTCACATTCAACACAAACAGTATCTTAACCCAGCTCCAAAATTAGGGAGTAGGAACAGCAGGATGTGTGGGTGTGTGTGTGCATGTGCGCACACACACGTGCATGCCAAGTATATGGGACCCCAATAGCTGGGTAAATCCAAGAAGAGACAGAAGCTGATGTCAGAAGACCAGTAAACCAGAAGTCTCATAGATTGACCTGTCCAATACCCAGAACAAGGAAGAAATGGTTCCAAATCAATCACCCTACATAAATAACCCCAGGAAACATATCTAAACCAATTGGGATCAATTTTCTAATCTACAAAACTAAAAGGGTGAAATAGACCAGTGCTATCTGCTTTTTTCCCCAGAACAATAAAATTGTAATTTTCAAACAAAAATTTTCACATAAAATAGACATATAAAACAGATGAGCTGGGTGTGGTGGCACGTGCCTATCATTTCAGCACTGTAGGAGTGAAAGAGGAGGATCACAACAAATGCTTCAAAATAAAAAATAAAGGGCCAGAGAGATGGCTCAGTAGAATAAGTGTTTGCCTGGCAAGTGCAAGGGCCTGAGTTCAATCCCTGGCTCCACAAAAAAATTAAAAAATAAGTAAGAGATGTGATATGGCTCAGTGCAAAGGCCCCAAAGTTAGTGTGGAGCTTTTCTTTTAAGTTGGGTAGAAAAAGCTGGAGACCTGATTAAAAATCCACTTTCTCAGCCTTGCCTCCAGTTACTCCTGCACTCCAACTCACCCACTGCCCCTGCCTCACTGGTGCTATGGAAAACATTCAAAAGCCACCAGACCAAATGAATCTTTCAGATTCCTTCTAGTTCTCACACAGAGCCACTCTGCATGTACGTTAAAAGAGGTTATTCAGCTGGGATTATCCAAGAAAAGCAAAAATGAACTATCACATCCACCAGGAGCAAATTTCATTAATCTGCTAACCAATTCTTGAATGGATGCCATAGTTGCGAAAAGTTTAAAGCAACATTCACTTTACTAGCATGCTGAATGATAGAACTAAGTTAATTCAAGGAGCATAATTTACAATTATAGAAGAACTGAATAAAGTTAGTAATTCTTTTAACAGAAACTGTTCTCATGTATGTATTAAGTTATAAAATACCACAAAGTGAAGAACCCATCCTACCAAGCACTGTCACTGCTGCCTACGGATGATACAAGTTAAGTATACTGTTTACCATTACATTTATATAAATGGGATCACATGTCACAAATGGTGCTCTGGAACTTGCCTTTTCACTTTACAGAAGACACGTTTCTGTAGTAGTGCATATCTTTTAAAAGCTTTTATTGAAGGTACGTACCCAGAAAATGTATCACTTGGGCTAGGGCAATATAGTAAAAGTGCTTGTCTAGCATGAGTGAAACCTTGGCTTTGATTTTCAGCACCACGACACACACACACACACACACACACACACACACACACACACACAGAATTATTCCATGAATTTTCACTAACTACATACACCCTTGTAACCAACAACCAGAGCAAGAAACAGATTATCAACATCCTCAGAGACCTGACTTGAACTCTTTTAGTTAAAAACCTCTACTCAAAAATAAATGTTCTGACTTCAATAACACCATTTTGCCTGCATTAGACTCATACAGTAAACACTTAGGTACAACACTGATGTGAACGGTTGTATTTGTTATCATTGCTGTAATAGACTCAATTATATTAATCTGCTTCCACTTGTGTCTCCATCCAATTGATGAGCATTTGAGCCCTTTCAGTTCAGTGCTATTATGAAGCGTTCTATGAACACTGCAGTATAGCACAGCATGCATTACTATTGGTTGTGCACACTAGGCATGGAATTACTGGGTGCATATGTGGTGCATGTATGGTTTGCTTTAGTGCATCTGTCAGTTTTCCCAAGAGGCTGTACCGATTCATATTCCCCATAAGCAGTGCCTGAAATCCAGTTGTTCTATGTCTTCCTCAACACTTAATATTTTTCACCTTTTTGTTTTGTTTTCATTTCCTTGGTTATTTTTCTTTTCTTTTCTTTTTTTGGCAGAACCAAGGATTGAACTCAGGCCCTTGCGCTTGCCAGGGAAGCGCTTATCCCACTGAGCCATCTCCCCAGTCCTACCCTTCTACAGTCTATTGCTCTCTCTAGCATGCCAATATTTTTCTTCGCAACTCTATTTTTGCAACCTAAAAAATCCTTTCTAACCCAAGATCATAAAAATTTTTCTATGTTTTCTTCAGAAATTTTATAGTTTTAGCTTTCAAATTTTGGTTTATGATCCTTCAAATGAGATCCACTTTTGTCTTTATTTGTATACTCCATTGTTCTAGCACAATTTGTTGAAAAGATTTCCTTCCCTCATTAAATTGCCTTTGTCCAAAATGAATTAGCCATATACAAAGGGTAATCAAAAAAAAAATAATGAATATTTAATTTTTTTTAATTTTAGGGAAGGGTCTACAGGGTGTTCAGGGTCTCACTACTAGATTGGACTTTGTAGTGATCGCCTGTTTACAGTCTCCCAAGAGCTGGGATTACAGGCACGCACCACGCCCAGCATCAACTGCTGTGTGTGGGGTGGGGAGGATGGGACACACAGCACCCCTGGCCCCTGCGCCTGCTTGCAGGTGCTTTAATCCACTGAGCTATTTGGCCGGACCTAATTTTTTTTTTTTTATTAGAGTAGAAGACACATTGCCATTAATCCCCCTCAATACATTCCCTGTTGCCACTTTCCAAGCAATCCTAGAAGTCTTCTTTTGTGTCTTTACAAGGTAGGAGACGGTGAATGCTGCTACCACCAACAGAAGACAGGCTTGTAAAAACATTACAACACGTCCTTGTCCACCTGATTCACCAATCTGGCACCATGTAACTTCTGGCTGTTCCCCAAAGTCAAAATGACTATGAACGATAAGTGTTCTCAATTAATTTAGGATAACGAGGCAGCCACGACAATCTAACTAAAGACACAAAAGAAGACTTCCAGAACTGCTTCAGAATATGGTAAGAACAGTCTATGTGACTGCCCATTAAGCAAAAGAACCCAATGAAACTGGGTGTGGTGGCGCGTGCCTATAATCCCAGCACTGGGGGGGCTGAGATAGGAGGATCACTATGAGTCCGAGCTGCACAGCGAGACCCTGTACCAAATAAATAAACAGGGGCCGGGAAAATGGCTCAGTAGAATAAGTGCTTCCCTGGCAAGTGCAAGGGCCTGAGTTCAATCCCCGGTTCCGCAAAAAAAAAAAAAAAAGAGTGGCCAAATAAATAAATAAAGAAGAAACAAAGAGGCAAGAACAACGGGATAACTGTACTTGAACCAAGGCAGAGTGTTTTGAGTGGGATTAATGGCAATGTATCTTGTAATTATTATTTTTTTTTAAAAGGAAACACCTTTGGGGCTGGGGAGATAGTTCAGTACAATAAACACTTGCCTGGCAAGTGCAAGGACCTGAGTTCAATCCCTGGTTCTGCAAAAATAAAGGAAAAAAGAAAAAAAAGAGAAACACCTTTTTCATCACACCTGGTATTTATGCACCCATTTCTGGATTCATTCTATTGCTCTGTGTATGTTTCCCTTCTCCAATACCACACTGTCTTATGGCTTAAATCTTGAAATCAGGTAATACAAGCCCACTTTGTTCTTCTAAAGAGTAACTTTGGCTATTTGGGATTATTCACATTTGCGCAGAGTTTAGAAATCAGATTTCACTGAGAGTACAGCTCAGTGGTAGAGCACATACTTAGCATGTGTGAAGCCCTGGATTTCATCCCAGCACCAAAAAACCGAAACCAAACACAGCACAACAACATACACATACACAACACATATACAGTACATACCCTACAACAAACCTAACTTCTCAACTTCTATAATCTTCTTTGAACAATATTTTAAAATTTATTCTTGCTAGGAAAAGATACTATAAACTTCCTCAACTAGCTGCTGGCAAAATAGGAGTAATATATTAATGTACCACACATGGTGGCACATTAACACATTCATTCAATGTTAGCTTTTTCTTTCCCTCTTTCTGCTTTTAAATAAACAGGATTCAATCTAGCAATGCCCTAACATTACACTAGTGGGTCAATGGCCATAGTAAAAATATTACCACACCAAACAACTTTTATAAGTAAATATTTGTATTTTTACTTGGATTCAAAATTGAAATGCACTTGCCAAAGAAAGCAATTCAGTGTATTTACTAATAAACTGTTTCAAGCCACACTTTAGGAAAGCATAAAACCACAGCCAGGACAAAAATTTAAATGACTTCAAGTCCCATATATTGCCTAATGACACTACTCTGTAATGGCAAGAGAAAACGCTCTCCGAGCAGGATCACAATGTTCCATCATTCATAGTGCTGCTGCAAAGGGAAAATGTATTTTTGTTCACATTGTTTAGAAAAACATAAAGCAAACAAAACGTGGCTAGCAATTAACATGTACTAATTTGAAACCCAAACCAACAAACAACTAAAAACCTTTGAAGTATTTTAGTTTAGCCTAATTGATATCATCCCATGAAATGGTAAGGTATCAGTTTGCAAACACAGTACCAAAAGGCAATTTTTGGTGAGCCACCAATGCTTTGTGGTAACCCACATTTATCAGATGAACTGATACTTAAGGAAAAACAATAATTTGCCTTCTTTTTCCACGACCTTATTCAATGGCCTCCTTCAATAAAGAATTTTTAGATATTAAATGGCTTTAAGCAATCTAACTGGTACTGTACTTACTTATTGAATGAATACACAAAATCTGCTGATTAATCCTATGGCAGGTCAGCCTCTAGGTCATTTACTATCCTACTTTCCTGGCAAGGAAAAGCAAGGTTGAATCCTGTCCTTTTATGGAGATGACCACACAGTAATTCATTAACTTTCATCTCCACTGACAGAGATACACATAGCCAGTAACCTACTTCAAGACATTGAAAAAAAGGAGCCGGGGAAGATGGCTCAGTGGAATAAGAGCTTCCCTGGCACGCTCAGGGGCCTGAGTTCAATCCCCGGTTTTGCAAAAAAAAAAAAAAAGACATTGAGAAAAACTAATAAACTTCAGAACGTTACTTGGGCTGCCCTCCTGCCTCCCCACTTGTCAGTGGCATACTATCCTCTCTCGTAGGTAGCTTGGCATCATCAGCTTCTCACACTCTTGCGCTCTGCATTTTAAGTTCTGTAAATACTATTCTATCCTGGTAAGACTTCATCTGTCTCTCTTCCACTGGTGGCCCCATCTTAGCCCTGGCTTCATTTCATCTCACTGTCCCATCTTCAACACAAATGTCATAAACATAACCCATTTATTCCTTGCCTTCATGCTGGCCTTTCTCCAGTTCGTTCTCCTCTACTCCAGTGGGCTTTCTGAAGTTAGAAACTCAACCATGCCGGCCGACTTAAAAGTCAGTAAACTTACAAAGAACTGCCATACAGTCCAGCAATTCCATTCTCCATATAGACCCAAAAGAAATGAAAATACATGTCCATATAAAAACCTGTACACTTGATCACAACAGCATTATGCAGAATAGTTCAAAAGTATAAATGAACTAAATGTCCATTACCTGGTACACAGATAAACAAAAAGGGGTCTAGCCATACCATAGACTATTTGGTAAGAAAAAATTAAATATACATACTGCACTTTAGATATGCCTTCAAAGCATGTTAAATAAAACAAGACTGACACCAAAAGACTACATGTCATATTACTTTCATTATGTGCAATGTCCAACATAAGAAAATAGATTAGTGACTGTTTGGGGCTGGGTGTTTGGGATGGGAATAACTGTGTCTGGGATTTCTTTGGGAGGAAACTGAAAATATTCCAAAATTTGACTGAGAAGACAGGTGGGTAATTCTATGAACATACTAAAATTATGTACTTTAAACAGGCAGGTTTGGGCCAGCGAAATAGCTCAGTGGTCTAAAGCGCCTGCTTAGGCAAGTGCAGGGACTGTCGGCTCCAACCTGGCACCACATGCCAGCCCCTCCCCCAGGTGGGCTGAGCAGACACAAAATAAATAAATAAAATACTTAACAAATACATAAATAGGCAGGTTTATTGTATATAAAATGCTTTCTCAATAAAACATCTTAAAAGAAATTAGTATGTCTCACTGCTTTCTGGAAGTTAGTTTTAGACAGTGTAATAAAAGAATTACTGCTATGCTCAAATTCATATGAAAACCATCAGGACAAAGTCTCTACTGATAAGCAATGTCTTTAGGATGAAATCCAAACTTCTTAGCTAGTGGTAAGAAACTTCCCCTAACTTGCTCCACCCATTCTACCCTTCCAGCTCACAGCCACTGAACTTCCATGTCCTTATGGTGAAAAACCACAGAAGGCCATGAGGATTAAAGAAGACAATGAAAGCAAAACACGACCCGCTCAGCACAGTGCCTGGTAAAAACACTGTAAACGCTCAACAAGTGGGAGTTGGTTTCATGATTCCCCCAAAGTCAATCTCGCTCCTCAGGACACTGGGCAGCTTCTGAGGCCTGGGCAGGCTTCCTCCAATTAAATCTCTATACAGTCTCCAAAATGGAACTCAAACGTCACCTCCTCCTTTTCTCATTTCTCAGGGAAGTAGTCCCCTGAGAGTATGGCCTGGGAGCATTCATCTGGGCATGCTTCCCACAATGGCTGACCGCAGGGACTGGGGCTAAACTGTTTTGAGACATATGTACAAACAATTACAACTACATATACAAACTGAAATACTACTGTCAGGTTTCCATTCCATCTGTGATAATCAAGATCGTAAAAGTTACTTTACCTTATGACTACTACCCTTCTTTTACATGTCTGTCTAATTTCTGACAAGTACAGGCAATGTTCTACCTGTACTATAGAGATTATGTCATTTCATCCTCACTTGTAACAACTCTCTGAGGCACATACTATCTCTTCATAGATACGGAAACTAAGGCACAGGAAGGGTACTTGTTGGTACAATTATTTCCAGTGGAAAAAAAATCAAGAGAAAGAAATCCAAACCGCCTATGCATGCTGCCATTGCCCACAGAACTGAACAGCTTGTCAGCATCCACAGCTTGCACTTTCCCTTGCTACTAAGATAATAATAAACACTGTTACACCTGATATCCCTGGTTTGATGTGCTAGAAGGAAAGCCTTCTTCAAAAAGTATCAGTGTGGGACAATCTTTTCCCTACCATAACATCTTCTCTTCTTTTAGAATAAACCAGCATCCCTGGCCAATAGATTAGTAAGGCTGGCTACTGCTCACAATGGTCACACAGTGTAACAAAATGGAGGGAACACTGGTATAGCCAATATTAATGCCTTCAAGTAACACTACAGATTCCCAGGGCCACAAACTGAATCCAGGAAATACTAGCCTCTTCCAGCAACCTCCCCAAGCCCGTATGCCGAGGCTCTGCCTGCCATCCCACAGACAACAACTTGGCCATGAGGTCCACAGCGCACTGGCACACCCTCCTGCTTCCAACCCTGAGCTGCAGCAGGCTTCTGAGGGCAAGGACAGTTCCCACTTGGGCCACACTTACAGGCACAAGAACTCTCAGGCCACAGGGAAGCAGACACTAGAAATCTCAAAAACTGCAATTTTCTCATCTAAAATCTCACTTTCCCCCAGAAGAAGAAACCAAATACAATCTGCCACCCGACACGTAGCAATAAGGCCAAGCTAATGGCATCAAGTCTATAGAAACTAGAACTACTAGGCCTCCTACAGCCACAAGGTACTATGCCTTTCGTGGTTATTAACAAGAAATGTGTTTTTTACCCACACTTGTGAGCACTTATAAGATGAACTTCTCAGAACATACAAAATGAATGGCACAGCCCTTGAACTGAGTGGAGAAAGAATTCCAGAGCATTCCATAAATCTGATAAAACTTAAAAATAGATCTGCAAAATTAGCAAAAACCATTAATGACGCATTCACATAAAACTAATGGAACATGCCATTCATAAAATGTAACATTCTTCACTCCTTTTTAATTTCCTGCAGTAAGGCTTTGGCACTACTACTTAAACCAACATCACCCTTTCTTTATGTACTTGTTCAAATACAAAAGTGATCCTGGTTTATGTTTCTTTCTCAACTACTCCCAAACATTTCCAATACTTTATTATTAAGTTCTACTGACATTAATTTATATCCTCCAATAAAATAAAAAGTTGGTAAAAGTCCCAAGAGTTCCAGGACATGCGATCGAACTCAAACCAGCAGAAATTAATATAAAGTCTACTCAGCCTTTTTCATTTAAATGCTAATTCATTCAGTTAACAAGCATACTGAGTATCAAATACAGCAGAAAAGATAAATTCTCAGCAATATATGTTATTCACTTGACAATCATATATGCCTCCCCTAAGATGAGGGTTGAGGGGTTCAATAAACAAAACAGTCTAGATCTTAATTAAGTTTACATTGTAAGGAGAAACACTGAAGTACAGAAACACTGCAAATTTCAGATGGCAATATGTGTTAATAAGAAAAATCTGATAGAGAATAAGTAAGCTACTTAGGAACTTCTTCAACATGAGTAGAGTTATATATATATTTTGTAAAGATAATCTCAAACTTCATTAATGAACCAGAAAATGCATGGCAGTGGCAGTAACAGGAACAAAACATGGCAGAGCCAGAGGTCCTTGGGGGCCAACAAACAAAGAGTTGGGGGAAGAAAGGAAAAAGAAAGAGCTGAAAGGGAAAAAATGAAAAAATGGATGTAATGGATATGGGCACATTCTGCCTATCACTCAGAACTTTACGTTCAAAATTAGGGAGGCATGTGTGGTTTTTCAATCCATGGTCTTAATTTATCAGGTCAAATAAAATTAGAAATCATCTAATAATGCAAAAAAAATAGGTATTTCAACACTAGAATTAGCAGGGGAAATAGCACTACTTTTCTTAAGACAGTAATAGAGGGAAGAATAAAGTTATAGATAGATCTCTCCCAAAAAGCTAATTAATTCAACAGTACAGCATCTAAACTAAAAAGAGGCAATTAGCTGGAGGTGGAGGCTGAGGCAGGATTGCCAGCTAGGCTGCATAGTGAGTTCAAGGCCAGCCTGAACTAGAGTAAGATCCTCTCAAAAAAAAAAAGCGCGTGGCTGGTGAGATGGCTCAGCGGTCTAAAGCACCTACTTAGAACAAGCTTAGCAAAGCACAGGGACCGTGGTTCAATCCCCCAGCACCACATGCCAGCCAGCCCCGCCCCCTGATGGGCTGAGCTGGCCACACACACACACACACACACGCACAAATAAATAAATAAGCGCTATGCAATTAAAAAATCAAAATCACCACTTGTGGGGCTCAATGGTAAAGTATTTGCCTAGCATTAGGTTCTGGGCTTGATGCCCAACCTTATACATAAAAACGCTGCCTATTACCCTGTGGAAAAGAATGAAAACATTTGGTATAAGACAAGCAAATGGGATAGCTCACAAAAGTTCCTGTCTACCTAATACTGCTTCCCTACAGTTTCTACCAAGTCAGCATAAGAAATCGTCAAATTGATGGCAGATGGCCTTCATCTCTGCCTATATCCTCCACCAGATCTTGTAATATCTAATGGCAGGCTGCCTGCCATTCACCAAGGCTGTCCATCTCCATGCTGAAGTACCAGAAAAGCACAGGGCCAAAAAGGCTTGGGATGTTTTAGGAACTTCGCTACCTACGGCAGAACAGGAACCAACACACAATGGAAAAGCTTTCACGCTCATGGTCACTGGAGGTCACTGGAGTTTCCCATGCCTTCTCTCTTATCCCTTCTCCTAAACCCACTACTAAGAGGACAATCCACTTAAATCTGAACTTACTGTCCTCAAAATTGAAACCTTCTTAAGTTCTGCTTGATTACTGTCACTATGTAAGAAGAAAACCAACCAGCCCAATCATGGCTTTTCTTCTCACAATAAACTTCAGATCTCCTGCCATCTGATGTAATCAATTCCTGGTTGGTTTTTTTGTTTTGTAATCCTGGGAATTGAACCCAAAGCGTTTGCCCTGAACTACATCCCAACTGTATCCTCTGTTATTATTTCTTATTCTGAGACAGGGTCTCACTAAATCACTTGTCTAGGCTGGGCTCCAACTTGTGATCTTCCTGCCTCAGCATACCAGAGCACTGGGGTTTCAGGCGAGCACCACTACCTCTAGCCAGTTTCTGTCACACACAGTGTGATGAGGATTATTCGTACCTTTCCTGGTTTACTTCCAAATTCCAATCAATGACACTGGCACTTGCCTGACCTTACAGTCCTCTCTGCAAGAAAGAAGGATGAGTTAAGAGGAAGGGAGGGGAGAGAAGGGGATGGGAGGGGATAGGAGCTTTTAGAGAAAGCTTTTATGAAGTATCTGCTTAGCACTGGCTGGTCTAGAAGGTAAGATACTACTGTCTCCATTTTCTAAGTGGGAAAAGCTTTGAAGTTTCTCAAATACACCCATTCCTTTCCAGTCTAACAGTTCAGTTTTTATCACCTCATATACATAGCACTGCCTGCTTCCTCTACTCCAAATCTATTCTGTATTGAACGCTGCCAGGACATTCACACCAAAATTCCATTTACAACGCATCAGTTGGCTGCTGAGAGCAGTAAAATGCCCTGTTATTCTCTATTTCCACTCACTGGTCTATAGTGGAATATCTGTTGTTCAAAACCTCCCATGATTCCTCACCAGCCTATATGTAAAGGAAGCAACAGATGTTAATGCAGAGATATGGAGAACATATGTGGAAAAAGACAAAGGCAAATCAAGATGGAATCTCTCTTTCCTCAAAAAACTAGGATTAGAGATCGCCTTCAACCCAGCTATCCCCCTCCTGGGTATTTTTCCAGAGGAACTGAAAACATAATACCACAGTGATACATGTGCACCCATGTTTAGAGCAACATCATTTGTCATAGCTAAATCTTGGAAACAACCCAAATGCCCATCAACTGAGGAACAGATAAGAAAAAAAGTGGTACTTTTACACAATGGAGTACTACTCAGCTATAAAAAAGTAAAGTTGAGGCTTTTATAGATAAATGGATGCAACTACAGACTATATTCATAAGTGAAGTAAATCAGACCTGCATGTGTAAACACTGCATTGTCTCGCCAGTGTAAGAATCTGAAAGAGTAAACAAAACTCTGAAAGGTACAATAGATACTGTGAAAGGGAAAGAATCTGTTCAAAGGGAGGAACAACTGGGATGAGTAAAAGAGGAAAATACACTTATGTATACATACAGGATAGCTTGGAAAACTGTACTGCCTATTTCTACTGGTCTACTGAAAGGCGAACGTAGAAACAAGCACATTGGGATTAATATGTTCCAAGTTACAGAGCTGCTAAGCGCTGAATTTGGGAAATAGTATCTGTGATAACTTATTTCACTTACTGATTTATGAACAATTTGCACATTCCTCTAGGGGTTAGACAGACAGCAGAAAACAATCCAGAACACATCCCTGCTTTCACAGAGCTTACTATCTTATTTTCTTCCCAAGCAGCTTCATTCAAAGGCACAATCCTAAATCCCTTAAATATTCCTTGAGCTTTCCATACAAAAATGTCAACTGTAGATAATAAAAATTAGTATGGAAGAATGACCGTGGGAGTCAAAGTCAAAAAAGCCAGGTTAAATGCAGTGACTCTGGGCAAATTTATGACTGTCCACTTCATATCCTTCACAGATTATTTACGACAATGTATGACGGTTGGTGCACCTAACATACTGCGCCCATCTAGCACACGCTGAATAAATGGGACGCACACACGTACGACTGTCACTGAGCACAGGGCCCTGGAGTACACACCAAGGACCGAAACGCTCCTATCTTCCACGGCTGTTCTCATTCCAGATCGCCACTGTCTCCAATTTCAGGCTCCAGACTACTCGGCTTCAGATAAACGAGGTGACAGGTCGGGAAAGCCAGCGATTCGCCTCGGGGCCCGATGCCCACCACAGCCCCCCGACGCCCTCCTCCAGAAGGCACCCCGATTTCGCTGGGAGGCAGCGCGGCCCCCCAGCAGCTCCGGGCCCCGAACCGGGGAAACGGCAGCAAGAACTGTAAGCCCGAGCGAGGCACACGAGGTCGCGCCTGCAGCTTTCCACCCCGACGAGCTCCGCGGCTTTCGGCCGCCTGCCCCCCGACGCCCCCCGACGCCCGGGACTGCAGCTGCAGCCTCCCCGCGGCCGCGGCGCGGGCTCCTCGGCCTGTGTCCCCCGCCGTCCGGGTGACCTCCGCTCCGCGCTCTTGCCGGGCTCGCCCTGGCCGCCGGGACTGCAGCAGGCCGCGCAGCCGGACCCCGGCGCCCTCCTGACTGCCCCGCTACGGGCCCGGCTTGCCAGGCACGAGAAGCCCTTACCTATCTTCACGACTGCATCTGCCAAGCACCGGTCCCACTTCCTGCCGAGGTCAGATTCCGACATGTTCCCGGCCCGCAGCTTCAGCTTTCCTCACCGCCGTGGCCCGCACTCCGACTCCCGGCAAATCTCGCGAGAGTTGGCCAAGGGCTGCAGGTCTGGAAGGCCGGCGCCGGCGCTCCAGATATCGCG
>NW_004524668.1:6079550-6099748 GCF_000260255.1 Octodon degus
TTTTTTTTTTTTTTTTTTTTTCCTTTCTGTCAGTAGTCAAGGTGACAGGTTGCCTGGAGGCCCGAGGTGACCTCGACCTTGCTGCTGTGCTGAAGGGTGTCGAGTCTGGCCGTTTCTTAGGTGGCATCCAGATCCAGTCCAGAAGGCCGTTCTTCTGCACCAACTCCAGGGAAAAAAGAAAGCACCATTTCTGCCCATTCATTCGCTCATTCATTTATTACAATGGAGTTCCTGCTCTAACACTTAACACAGAAACTGCCCTTGCCAAATCAAGTGGTTTTTGTGACCTTTACACAGCGGCTTACGCAGTTATCTCTCATGTTGGTTGTCCTGTTCATCTCAACTCCTGTGACATCACCCTTCCCTAATTCTCTTCTGATTCTTCCCTTGGTTTTAGCAAGGGCTTTTTAATTAATTAATTAGTTAATTAATTAATCGTTTCTGTCACCTCTTAAAGAGTGTTGGTTCTCCGGGTTCCTTCAATCCACGCTTTATTCTGTGCAGTGTCCCGAATCTTTGGCAACCGTTGCCAAACTGTATCTCCCGATCACAAACAGCTCTACCTCAAATCTCCTAGTTCACATACGCGGTTTCCTTTCCAGCGTCATTGATTTAAATCTTCCCCATCCTTCACCCTGTCAACGCATATAAATTTGACCATCTTATTCCTCCCTTGAACTGTCGATGATTCCGATCCATGGGCAACACATAGCTAGGCTTCAGTGGTGTGCTCTTTTAAGAAGCCTACTCTGACAGATCTTAGAGCTGCTCCTACCCGCATTATCTCACAAGCTTACCCACCCCCGAGTGTTCTCTACCTGGTTTTGAAACACACTGTTATATAGATTATTAACCAGTAAATCTAGAAGTTCCTTATGGACCTGAACTGCCCTTTCTTAATCTGCACACTGCTAGCTCCACTCAATACCTTGGGAGGACGATCTTCCATATTGAACTGTACTGAATGGATGTAAAAATGACTGAATGCATAAGTGAATGATTAAATCAATTAGAAAAAAGAAAAATCTTGTTCTGGGGAAACTGCATAGCGTAGCATTTGTGTTGAAAGAGAAAAAGAGGGGCCAGGGCAATGGCTCAGTGGAATAAGCGCTTCCCTGGCAAGCGCGAGGGCCTGAGTTCAATCCCCAGTTCCGACAAAAAAAATTTAAAAATGAAAGAGAAAAAGACAAACTGACTCCGTTGGGCTCCTTTAATGCATACCAAATAGCACCAGGCACCTTGCTTTATTTCATGCATCCTCACAACAGGTTAAGATTTGCATCTCTAGTTTTACAGATTGGGAAACCGAGTCTCAGAGAAGCGAAGTAGTGTGGAAGATACACAAAGCTTCTCATTGTGTAGATTTAGAAACGGGCAGAAGCACTTTTATTGGATTCAAGAGAGTTGTAAACTTTTGTAAGAGGCAGGTAGCGTAGCCTGAGCTCTGGAGCCGGGCTGTCTGGGTTCAGATCCCAGCTTTGCCATTTCCAAGCTTTGCATCCTTTCTTGTCTCCACTGTTCCTCTCCAAGTACAATGTTTGTTCACTACTCTATTCGCGGCCCTAGAACATCATCTGGCACATAGTACTTGCTTGATGAATTTTTTTTTCCCCATCCCTGAATATTTTTTTGATTGGATGGGGAAAAAGAATGAAAACTCTAGGGATTTTAGAGTCCTTAGGGAACAAAACAGTACAAATGGGAAGATTTTTTTTTAAAGCAATATATTCATTATAAATTAGCTACATTTTATTTACTATTTGTTATTTATTTATTTATTTAATACAGGGTCTACAAGGGTCTCACTACACAGATCAGACTCAGTGATTCTTCCTGTTTCTCAGCCTCCCAAGCGCTGAGATTACAGGCGTGCGCCACCATGCCCAATCTCAATTGCTGTCTCAGCGTACCTCAGCCACAGCAGGCCTGGGACCGCCCTCCCCCCTCCCTATTGCATCTGCCTAAGCAGGCACTTTAATCTGCTGAGCTACCTAGCCAGCCCTATAAATAAGTTACATTTAAAGTGATTCAAAATAAATTTCTCAATGCTGGAATTACAAACAGGAAGGAGAAAAGTTTGAATACTGTATTTTCCAATTGGAATTGACTTTATTAGTATAACTTCATAGTAGTGTCATAATAGAGATAAATATAAAAATATAAGTCAGGTATAGCAGCCCAGGCATCTAATCTCAATACTTGGGAAGCTGAGGCAGGAGGATTTCAAATTAGATGCCCAGCTGAGCTACACAGAAAGCTTAAGGATGATTTAGATTATACAAGGAAATGCTGTCTCAAGAAAAAAAAATATAGATAGATAGATAGATAGATAGATAGATACATCAATTTATTCATGTATATATGTGTGAATGTATGTACATATTTCTCAATTCTATAAATAGGACCTAAGAGCAGTGACACACAGTAGTAATAAGTAAACCTAGATTTAGATTTTGGCTTCTAAATATTCTCTACCAAACAGACTAGTACTCTTTGGAAGAATGACAGAGACGTCAGGGGCAAGAAAGATACAATAGGAACCTATAATATCTGTGTTAAAAAAAAAAATAATTTTTCTCAAAAGCTGATAGTGGCTTATCCAAAGTTTAAAGTGACATCAAAATATTTTAATAACTAAAAACTGCCTAAAATAATGTTTAGACCTTAATTGGAACTCTGTATAAATCATACTATTATCATTACTACCTCTTTCAATTGTCCAGAGACAAGTTTCACAAGGATAAGTTTGCATTTCAAATGGGTCAAGCCAGACTGGCAATTAAAAAAACCTCTCACAGCAAGGGAGCCAGTATCTTTTTTCACGCTAGATTGAAAGAAATAAAAAAGCAAAAACTGCCACATAAATAGACTAGATTTTGGCCTCAACTTGTTCATCAACTAAACATAAGGCCTTTGTTTAGTTTACTAGGTTGTAAAGTCAGCTTCATTAACAAGGCGGATTAGGCTATTTTATAGCACAGCACCTGCATAAATAAAGGTCTTTTAGGTGCCAACCATTTTTTCATAGTTTCCCTTCAATTAAAATCTAATTTATTTCTTAAAGAGAGATTCACACTTTTTGTTTCATAAGGGATCTTAAGTCATTTTGTCCCTTCAAAATATGCCCAGAGTCAAACGGTTGCAACATGGCTGTATTTGCTTTGATTCCAACATTGGGGTATGCACCCGTATAGGAGAAATATAATAAGCATACAGAAAAGTGGTGAAAACACAGACACAACTTCATGAATGGTGGTGAAATACACATTATAGCGCCCCAGGAGCTCCTTCCCCATGTGTCCTTTGCCGGATCGTACATGCACCCTTCCTGCACATAATGACTTTTTTTTTTTTTTTTTTTTTTTGGCGGAACCGGGGATTGAACTCAGCCCCTTGTGCTTGCCAGGGAAGTGCTTATTCCACTGAGCCATCTCCCCAGCCCCCCACATAATGACTTTTATGCTCTTAATTTCTTACCTTTTGGGCTGGAGAGATGGCTCAGTGGTCTAAAGCATCTACTTGGAACAAGCTTGGCAAAGCACAGGGACCGTGGTTCGATCCCCTAGCACCACATGCCAGCCAGCCCCGCCCCCTGGTGGGCTGAGCTGGCCACACACACACACATGCATAAATAAAAAATAAATAAATAAATAAACAAAGTTTTTAAAAAAATTTCTTACCTTTCATTGTATTATTATCTGGGAGTGGGAATATAATTCATTGCTACTACTGCGCTTTCACATGCTTGCCTACTATGTGGGGAGCCCTAAGGCTCAACCCCAGCACTACAAAAACATTAAATAAATAACTAGTATTTCTGGGTTATACTTCCTTAAACCACATGGTTTCATTTTACCTGGTTTTGAAATTCATATAAATGGCATCAAATGTCTATATTCTTTTGTTTTCGGCTTCTTTTGCTCATTATTATGCTTTTTAAGACTCATTCATATTGTGTGTGGCTAGAGTTCATTCTGGTTTATTGCTACGTAGTATTTCATCATATTCTATCCATAACTTATTTGGTTTTTTATGGACATTTAAGTGGTTACCAGTCTGGATCTATTGTCAACAAGGTTTCTCGTTCTTGTACATGCATCCCGATGCAGGCTGGTATACGCTGTTTCTATCAGGTATATAAATAAGGAGGGCAGTAGAGAATGTATATCTTCGGCTTTACTCAGTACTGCCAAACTTTATCCCAAAATAATGATTCCAGTTTACATCATCACCATAAGCATGTGACAATTCCTGTCACTCTACATCCTCACCATGGTTGATTTTTCATTATATTCTAATATTATTGTCAATCTGGTAGCGATGTAGTGGTATCTCATTGGGGAATCCCTGATTGTTCATGTGGTTAAGCTATTAGACCATGTGCTCCAAGTATATAATGTATACATATGGTATATATACATATATATGTAATACATGTGTAATATGTATATATATATGTAGAGAGAGATTGAATATATGGCATAGCAGGAGTAAGAGAGTCCAACCAAATCAAAATATTCTTGAAAAACAAGATGACAGACACTTAGTAACAATGTTTTGCTAACTTGAAACATGAATACTTCATTGAATAGTACTTTTTCAAATTCAATTTTTTTCTCAGAACCTCATATTGTGATCTCACTTAGAAATACTTATGGTTGGGCCAGAGAGATAGCTCAGTGGTCTAAAGCGCCTGCTTAGGCAAGCTTAGACAAATACTCAGGGACTGCGGTTAGATCCCTGGCACCACATGCCACACCAGCTCTGCCCCCAGGGTGGGCTGAGCCAGCAACAACAACAACAGAGGTATGGCTGATGCAGATTTAATTAAGATTAGATTGTGCTAAAATAAGGCAGGTCTAAGCCAAAATGACTGGTGTCTTTATAAGAAGAGGATAAAGAGGAAAGAGAGCTCAGAGGTGGGGTCCCTGCCCAGCATGGGCAAGACCCTGGAAGTTCTATCCCAAGCACCACAAACACACACACACACAAAGGAAAATAGACACAGACACAGAAGAAAGATGGTATGTGATGATGGAGGGAAGGGGATTTGCTGTATTTAGCTGCAACCCAAAGAACACCAAGGATCACCAGCAATTGCTGGAAGCTAGGAAAGAGGCAAGGGACACATGGCCCTTCTGAGACCCTGAAAAAGGCTCAACCACAGTGACACCTTGATTTTGGTCTTCTTGTCTTCAGAACTAAGAGAGACTATATGTCTGTCACCTAAGCCACCCAGCTCATGACATGTTACTACAACACTCCTTCATAATGCATATCACAATTTGCTGTTATCCTTTACTATCGATAATAACAGAGCTGTCTGGTACACCACCAACATTTAATTAATATTTCTTAAATTAATGAAGAGCCAGACTACTATCTTTTCCCATTTTTTAGTCTCTAGTATACTAGCGGTACACAGGTTACCCAGTTAATGTTCTGTTCCAGAATAGGATACAAGCTTAAGAAGTAAGAACTAGAGGAGGCTTGAGTGTGACTTTGATGTTAGTATGTGTCTGAATTGATCTTAGAGAGTCTGAATGTGAGGAAATGCTTGGGAAAGTGTGTTTGAAGGTGGAATTTCTGTATTTACCTTCGTTTAAAGGTAACTCATTACATATAATTTGTGAGATGGCATGAGCTTGAACCATGTCGCTGAAACACTGTAAGTAGATAAACTTTAGAGTGACAGCCAGTGAAAATTTAAACATTATAGTTTGAGTGTTCATATTTCAAAGGGCAGCCAAAGGCATACATTTGTACACAGAAGAGCTTCCCTGGCTAACTTAATGTCGAGTTAAATTTTTAACCTGGATTATATGAAGCCAGCTAGCATTTACCTATTCTGTTTGGTTAATTAGAAATTAGAGTATGCACAAATGACTTCATATTCGACATAACCTTTTTGGTAAGGAAAATATTTCTAAATGTTGAGGGTATCCCAACCCTGAAGTAGCAGTTAAATCCATGTGCTTCTAAAGTGCTATCTTCATAGGTGAGGTTGATAGATACGTTTGAGAATCTGTGCTTGAATCTTTAAAACTCCATTCTATCCAAATATTAATTGCATGGGTGCACATCTTTTTTTTTTTTTTTTCTTTCTCCCTGTGAGTCTATAGCTTTCTTCAGATTCTCAGAGACCCAGGATCCAATGAAGGTTAAGTAAGACCCATTGGCCTGGAGCCAAATACAGTACAGGTCTTGGGGAGGACGCCCATCTCTCCAGCAGAGGGCAGTGGTGCCCATATCCACCGACCTCCTTGACCTTGACATTGGTTATCAAGTATTCCGGAAATTGAAGTAGGTAGGCCTGACCCAAGCATTCCAAATGACAACACTGACCTTTCTCTGCTTTGCTTATTGGGTTGAGTTTATCCAACTCCACATGGTCAGGTAAAAGGTAGCAGAAGCTCTCAAGTAGTGGTTGTAGGAAAGATCACCTTCTATCAACTTCGAAAAGTTCTAGAAGGATGTGGACACCGATGTTTCCGAGCTTTGTTGCTGCCTTTGCAACATTAGTTTATCTTGCTTTCTTCATGGAGATGTTTAGACAGCCAGAAAAAAAAAAAAAAAAAAAAAAAAAAAACTAAGTGCTGTTGGTTGGGAGACATTTTCAATGGAAATTTGAACTAACTTCTTCAGCAGGATGCTCTTGGTCAAGGAATAAGTCATCCAACCTCTTAGCATTGCAAGTCTTCTGAGAATGGTTCCACCTTCCCTTCAACTCTTGTATTATTGTCTTCACACATTAGGCCTCCTTGTTGCTGAAACTATTCCCGCCATTGCTTTGGCTTCCCATTTAGCTCTACAAGAGGTCACTCCCCTCTTCTTACTTTTATTATCTTTTCCATCCTTCAGGCCTTTCCTCCTCCCTGGAGCCTACTCCACTGATAAGAAACCATGGAGCATAAAGGACAAGGGTTGATGATTGGACTGAATGATTGGAAAGAATGATTGGAAAGAATCTTGCAGGTGCCAGTGCACCTGCAGAGACCCCTGCTGGGCCTTTTGAGGCACTGTGTGGTTGGAACAGCATGCACAAGCAGCAGGTAAAGCCAGAGACATGGTGGAGACAGGTAACACAGGGCCTAATAGGCCCTGACAGAAATCAGTCTTACTTTGAGGGAGTTGGGAAAACACCAGAGGGCTTGATGGGGAGAAGAAGCAGAGAGCTAGATAGGGGACCATTGGAATCATCCAAGAATGATGGAAGAGGAGGCAGTGAGAAGAGCTTGGATTCTGGGTACGCGGCCCATCTCAGTGGGATCTGCATATACGGATTCTGCCAGCCATGGGTTGAAAATATATGGGGGAAAACCATGTTTGCACTGAACATGTATTGACTTTTTTTTTCCTTGTTATTCCTCCCTAAACGGTAGTCTGATACAACTATTACAAAGCATTTACATGTATTATAAGTAATCTAGAGATGATTTATGGACATATATGAAAGGCTTTATGTAGGTTGTAAGCAGAGAGCACCAATTCAGATGAGGGACTGAAGCACCCCCGCATTTTCGCGCCCTGTGCGTTGCTGCCGCAAAGCCCTCCTGGGTACCGAGATAGGACTGCACTTTGAGGTACAGCTGACAAGATTCGATGATATTTGGGTATAGCGAATGAAAAAGGAGTGTTAAAATAGTGTTAAGATTTGTGCTGTGAACAAATAAAAAGACAGTTGATACAGACAAGGGGGAAACCAGGAGAAATGAAGAAGTCTGAATACGGAGGCAGAGGCAGGATTTCTATTTAGGCTTCACTAACTTTCGAAATGCCTCATAGTCCTAGGGAATCACGGCCCTGTATTTTCTCAGTATTTCTTCTTCACCTGCCCCCTCACAGAAAAGCCCCAGGGGCCACAGCCGGTGGCCTTTTGTGCCAAGACTGCAGGTGTCCTCAGGCTTTCCGACAGCCAACCCTCACCAGACTTGCTGTAATGGGAGAGGTTGGTCCCAGTAACTGGACCACAGAAGCTTTGGGTCCTCCTTGCATCCCAAGTGAAATTCTAAATCAAGGCCGGAAGGGCCGGCCAGATAGCTCAGCCAGATAGCTCAGCACACTAAAGCCCCTGCTTAGGCAGAGCGCATCAGCCAGGGTTCGATGCCCAGCATGCTGTGTTGGTCCTACCTCCAGGGCATGCTGAGATGCCCAGCGCTTGGGAGGCTGGAAACAGGAGAATCACTATGAGTCTGATCTACATAGTGAGACCCTGTAGACCCTGTACTAAATACATAAATAAATAAAATAAACCAAGGTTGGAGAAGCTGGTTCCCCAGGAGAGGACCAAGAGGCCAGGCAACACAACGTGAAAGGGCAGAAGTAAACCTGAATCCGTGAGACAAAATCTAAGAACAAGTCATGGATAGATCTCATTCTCTCCCTCATACCAGAAATATACCATCTCTTTCCCAAGAGGCCACACGAAGGTGGCCTACCCAGCCTTGCCTGAGATACTCTGGTCTGACCGGCCCAATCCCGCAGCTAGCTGTCTTGTTGTGAATATGTGGCTTGCTCCTCAACAGACCGCCTCGTGCTTGCTTCCCTCGCTCCTGGCCTCATTTCCTTTTCCTTCCATCTTTTGCACTAGAGCATGAGCGTGTAAGCTTTGCCTCAGGCTCTGACTGCTAAGGAACCCAGGTTAAGTCAATATCCAAGTGGAATTGCAGTCTAAGCAGGGAGAAGTTAGTGGCAGAAGTAAAAACGGGGTAGTAAAAGCCTATGCCAGCTGTCATGCCTCATTATCCATGGAGAATTAATTCTAGGGCTCTCCTCGGGTCCCCAAAGCCATGCGTGCTCAAGTTTTTTATATATAACTTTTTGCATATAACTTGTGAATATTCTCCTTTGTACTTTAATTATCTCTAGATTGCTTATAATACCTAGGTAGTATAAATGCTGTGCAAATAGTTGCTATACTGTATACTGTTTTTTTAGTTGTTTGTTTTGTTTTTTGAGATAGGGCATTGCTATATAGTTTAGGCTGGGATTGAACTCACTATGTTGCCCAGCCTGGGCTCAAACTCATGGAAATCTTCCAGTCTCAGCTTCCCAAGTGCTGGGCCATAACCAGCTGTTATACTATATTGCGTAGAGAATAATGACAAGGAAAAAGATCTGTACATGCTCAGTACAGACTGTAGCTTTTTTTTGGGGGGGGGGCAGTAGTTTCAATCCAGGATTGGTTGAGTCCCTGTGAATGCAGAAGGCCAACTGTGTGTGTTGTACCAAGAGCACCCAAGGAATGAATGTAGACAGAGGAGATCAAGGATTGAGGCCCGTGGTACTCCACCCTCTGAGACACTGGGGAGGTGAAGACGTGCTGGTAAAATAGAACAAAAAGGCATGACCAGGGCCGGGGAGAAGGCTCAGTGAAATAAGCGCTTCCCTGGCAAGTGCAAGGGCCTGAGTTCAATCCCTGGTTCCGCAAAAAAAAAAAAAAAAAAAAAAAAAGGCATGACCATCACAGGAGCAAAACCAAAGAAGAATGATTCTGCAGAGCACTCTAGGAAAAATGACGTGGTTAGCTGGGTCAGACAAATGAGCTTGAAACATTGATAAAGGAAGTAATGTTGGTGATATTGACAAGGACAGTTTCTATAAAGTAGTTCAAACCAAAGCAAGAAGACCACAGAGTCGAAGGAGACTAGAACGGAAGGATTAGAAACAGCAAGTATGGGACTGGGGAGATAGCTCAGGGGTCTAAGCATTTGCCTGGCAAGCACAAGGATTTGAGTTTGATCCCTGGTACACCCGCTGCGCCTTAATTGGAGTCTAAATTGCATAGTGAGAACCTATATCCAATTCATAAAACAAATCAACTTCTTTAAAAAAGGAAAAAAAAATTAAAAAACAGCCAGCACACACAATTTTTTAAAACGCATTTTTATATAAAGCAAAAAGGACAAAGAAAAGGGCCGCAAGCTTGAGAGGAGGTGGGGCTCATAGCAGGATTGTTTTAGAATGGGAAAAATCATTCATGTTTGCAATGTGGAAAGGAATGATTCAGTAGAGAGGGCAAAACTGATGATTCAAGAGAGAGGAGATGACCACAGCCTGAAAGTTCCCAGAAGAGATGCTCAGATCTGAGATTCCAGGGACCCAGAAGTAGGAGGTTTGTTTTTGAGGAAAGAGGGAACGCTAGACATCTGGAATTTCCTCTGCATGGATGCCTGAGCCCCTAGGGATCAACTTTTAGAGTTGAACGTCTGCTTTTAGATGTGGTTAGAATCCCTGAGCCCACCACATGTTCCCAAGAGTATTTAATTCATGGGAATCTGGTGTGCCTCTGTGACTAATTAATGGTGAGCAAAACCAATTAAATATTAAATGTCAGTGCTGTTACCTGGTTCCTTACCAATAACTGCAAAAGGCTGAATGCAATTATCAAGTCCTGACCTCCATGGATACCAAGTTAAAATAATGAAAGACTGAAACAAAGCTAATGAAAGAGCAGGTATTGCACTTAAAAAATACATACTGGGCTGGGGCTATTGCTCAGTGGTAGAATATTTGGCTAGCATGCATAAGACCTTGAGTTCTTAATCTCTAGGACTACAAAATAGGGAGAGAGAGAGAGAGAGAGAGAGAGAGAGAGAGAGAGAGAGAGACAGAGAGAGACAGAGAGAGACAGAGACAGAGGGAGACAGAGAGAGACCGACTGACTGATCGAAGGGCTGATATTTTTTTCAAATAGGTATTTGAAGCAATGAAATACTCAGTATCAGGGCAAATGTGTTGCTAAGAATTCTCCTGCTTCAACTATGGCTTAGAAGGGCCCTGCACTAGCCAAATAGCTCAGCAGACTAAAGTGCCTGCAAGCAGGCACAGGGGTCAGGGGTTCAATTCCTGGGTCTGCCCTGCCGGACCTGCCCCTGGGGCATGCTGAGATGGCAATTGATTGAGACTGGGAGTGGTGGCACAGCCTGTAATCCCAGAACTTGGGAGGCTGTAAACAGGAGAATCACTACGAGTCCAATCTAATAGTGAGTCCCTTTCCTAAAATACAGAAAGGAAAAAAAAAGAAAAAAGAAAAAAGAAAGAAAGAAAAGGAAAAAAGAAGGGCCCTGCTCCCAGTGGAAAGAATGGAAGTTCCACATGGTAGTAAAAAATTTTTTAAACAATTCTCTGTAAGTTTATAGTACAACGTCTTCATATGATGATAAGTATTGTATGATACAGATATAATGATTCAATTCCTTCAACAGGATTTAATTAGAACTGGACCTGGCGAGTCCTATGCTAAGATCTTGGGATTAAAAAAAAAAAAGAGAGATAAATATTCTTAAATATGAGAAAAAGAAAGAAGCCTGATGTGTGATGTATGTTTATAATCCCAGCACTCCGGGAGGCTGAGGCAGGAGAACAGCAAGTTTGAGCCCAGCCTAGGCAATTTGGGGAGATTCTGTCTCTAAAAAATAAAAAAGTAGGACTGGGGATGTAGCTTAGTGTGAAGATCCTGGGCTCAATCCTCACTACTGTAAGAAGAAAAGGAAATAGACACATAAGATGCGGGCTGTCTCCAAGGTCTGGCCTGATACCTCCTGCTGCCCACCCCCACTGTCAGGACCACCTGGACAGGTTTAACCCTTTCTCTTCCTGCTTCTGTTTGTATAAGTAGGGGCTGCTCTTGTCTCTTGGTTTTCTACCCCTGACATTTGTTTTCATTCCTTGTACTATGTATTTTGGGGTAATATTTTTTGAATTATCAGGGATTGAACACATTCTAGACAAACATCCTATCTCTGAGCTATATTTTGGGAATGATTTTTAAAGACAGAAGTACACCCCATTTTCTACCACCTCTAAACTGCCAGGCTGCCACAGTGTTGGTCACAGTCCTGTTGAGAAGTGGAGCACATCAGGGGATCCCAAGCATGGGCCGCTTTTCTTCTTAGAAGCAGTGTGCAGGGTCAAAGGACAAAGCCCCAAAGCAATTGCCTGGATCCGTGTGGTTGCTGAGCGCCAGAGGAATGAGTCAAGGCCGGCAGACCATCCAGCAAGGAGAGGGGTGGAGGAGCGAAATCACAGTACGAAGCCAAAACAAAGAGAGTAGAGAACCAAAAAATGTATGAACAAGGAGTAGCAGGGTGGAAAAACAAGAAGGTGGTCTGGAAGGAGTCCAGAGACAAATGGGATGCCTGTGGTGACGCGAGGCCTCCTGCCTCCCTGCACTGGCTTGAACATGGTGACCAGGTCACCCACTTGGGTCATGGCAGATGGGGAACCTGACCTTATCTCCTCCACAGCCCATATCAAAGATTAAGAGTGAGACCCTTTTGGTTTTTTGTTGTTGCTGTTGTTTTGTTTGTTTTTGTTTTTGTTTTTGCAGAACCGGGGATTGAACCCAGACCCTTGCGCTTGCCAGGCAAGCACTTATTCTACTGAGCCATCTCCCCGGCCCTAAGACCCCTTTGTGAGAGCCTGAGTTCTGAGCTGCAGTAAACCATAAAGTTATAAGAAGTGCTTGTGGAATATTTGGGGTGGGGGGTGGAGGTTTTCTTTAATGTTCTTGCTTCAATTTCTCAGTCTGTAAAGAAAGACAGTTATAGTTGCTTGGGCCTGTTGGACAGATTCACCTAGATGCTGTGCTGGTGAAGAAGAGGCTCAGCATACTCGCCATGGGCAGTGCAGGACACTCACTTAGGGACTGTTTTGGCTGAGAGCTCAGAGACTTCTGTCTTCAGACTGAAGCTAAATGCAAGAAGTTTGCTACATGAAAGAAGCCAGTCTGTAGCCAGGAGTAGTGGCATGGGCCAATAATTCCAGCATTCTAGGAGGCTGAAGCAGGAAGATTCCAAGTTTAAGCCTAGCCTGGGCAATTTAGCAACTTAGTGAGGTCTCCCCAATCCCCATCGACTCAAAATTTTAAAAAGGGGGTAGGGGTTGGACAGGCAGCTCAGGGAGAAGACTCTGAATTTAATCCTCATTACTGAAGAAAAAAAAAAGAAAAAGAAAAGAAAGTCAGCCTGAAAATGTTGCATAACATATACGCGCGTTCAAACTATTTGACATTCTAGAGAAGGCAAAACTATAACCAGTAAAAAGATCAGTGCTTAAGGGCATTAGGAGGAGGGAAGAAGAATATTTGGGGTTTGGAGGTGGAGCACAGAAGAATTTTAGGGCAGTGAAAATACTTTGTATGACATTAGAGTGGCGGATACACGTCATTATACATCTGTCCAAATCCACAGAGCAGACAACACTAATAAACTCTGATGCCAACTGCATACTCTGGATGGTAACAATGTGTTGATGCCGCTGCACCACTGTAGCAAATGTAGCTAAAGGAGTGGGGCTTGACATGAGGGGAGGCTCTATCTGTGGGTGGCCGAGGACTTTCCGCAGGGTATTCTCGTAATTCCCTTTCAACGTTGTTGTTAACCTAAAACTTCTCTATAAAGAAGACAGTCTTTGTTTAAAAACTGGAAATCCACAAGGGTCGAAGTCACCCCGCCTATTTCTACTGGAATCCTGAGAATTTCTCAGAGAAGGTGGGGATTATGAGGAATAAAAGCAAAGACATGCACAGTCTTAAACATACCCATTGTGAGGAGCTACAGGAGGAAGTTAAGCCAGCGCAGTCTTGTCAAGACAAAGGAGGAGGAAGAAACAAAGGAAGAAAAGGAAAGCAGGGCTCCTGAGTTCAGAGAGGGCATAGGCACACGCAGTTTCACCAGGCGGAGGTGGTCAGTTATGCCCAGTGCTGCCGGGAGGGGAAGACCAATAAGAAGCTTCTGAAAAGCCCTGCGGGTAAGAATATCAAGAGGTTAATGATTCTCTGCAGATGGGGCATCTGAAGACAGTGATGAAAGCAGAAACAGAGGAGCAGAGAGGTCAGGACAAGCAGAGAAAATTGTTTCATTATACACAGGGAAAAGGAAGGGAGCTGAATGCTTACATTCTATTCACATTCAAAGTGGGCTCAGAGGGACCAAAGATCCAAACGTGAAAGACAAAAATGTATTTGATGAAAAAACAGAATGTAGGAGGGTATCTTTGTGACACGGGGGACTGGGGACAGAGCTCCTAAACAAAGATCAAGGCACAAATCCTTAAGAAGAGCCATGTTTTAACTCGATGACCTACAAATTAAGGAATTCTGCCTGACAAGAGACACCAAGAGAAAGTGAATGTGATAGATTGAAAGAAGAAAATTGCAATGTAGAAATTGAGCAGGAGGTAGTGTTTAAGATGTATAGATGGGCTTGGGGTGTAGATCCATGGTAGAGAACTTGCCTAACAAGCATGGGGCCCTGATTTTGATCCCCAACATGCACATACAATGCCACATATCCGTGAGATTCAGCTCCACAAGGGATACCACAGCATCTCCTCCGATTCCTTGCACTACGCCCGAGATGCTTCCAGCTCTGGATCTGCAAACATCTGTCCAAGATCAAGTCACCTCCTGAAGGCATCCTGCACGCAGTAACTGGTCCAGGAGGGAGAATAAATGTCCAGCTCCCTTACCTGGGAGGCAGTGTAGCAGAACCCCCCTTCTCGCCCCTCTGCCAATATACTTAATTTGTTAGTTGCCAAGGTAACAGTTCCTGTTCCAGTTCCGGTTGCTTGTGTCTCTTAGAAACAGCAGGTCACTGGGATGCACACTGAATAAACCAATCCCCAACTGACAAGTCATTCTGCCACTGTACGAACCTGCTTGCTTATTGCATACATGCCCTAGACCACCCGAGATCAGGGCCTGATATCCCGAGAATGATACCGATCAGTGCCCGTGGACATAAATAAATCTATCTCCAAATCCTGGGTGTTGTTTTGAGGTTTCTGCCTGCCATTGCAGCAGAACCCTCAGAATATACATGCCCCCTCCAGAGCTCCCTGGGGAGCTCAACTTCGGGATAACTTCATCACAGTTCACCTTCTTCATCTGTCAAATTCTGTTTACTCACTCACTGACTCATGGTATCATTGACAAGAATATATCCCCTTCCCCCTCAGTAGACCTCTTGCCTCCTGTCTCAGGCTCAAAATCAGCTTCACAGACAACTCAGCCTGTATCTGTTACTATGTGAAGAGGTCTTGGGAAACAAACTAAAATGGGATTTTTATTTGCTATGTAGGTATGCATGTATTTATGTATGTATTTCTGTTTGTTTTGAGACAGGGTCTTACTATGTAGACCAGGCTGGCCATGAACTCATGGCGATCCTCCTGCCTCAGCATCCCGAGACACGAGAGGAATGAATTGATAGGTGTGATGTGTGAACTGAGTTCTCCACTGTGGAACTAGGTGGCTGTGGCTGGATGGAGAAAGACCACAGAAGGCCAAGGACATCTGATCACCAGAAGAATGTGAACCCACCAGTATGGTCCCTATAAAAACTAACTCTAAAAAAAAAATGTCTTCGGTACAGGGTCTCACTATGCAGCTCAGACTCATAGAGTCCTCCAGTTTTCAGCCTCTCCAGCACCGGGCTTACCGGAGCGCACCACCACACCTGGTTCTGGGGACCACAGGTACTGGGGCTCGAACTCAGGTCTTTGTATTTGCCAGGCAGGCGCTTAGACCTCTGAGCTATCTCTCCAGCCCCTATAAAAATGTTTTAAATTCGAATTTATGACATAGTGCCATGTGTACATGTTAATGTGTTAATTAACAAAACCAATCGTGATGTACATTCAAAGAATTGAGGAGGGTGAAAGGTACTTGTATCTGCTGCAAAATGAACACCCTGGAGCCTCTGGCAGGAGCTGGTCCTGCTGGGTATGCTGGGGTTTGTTGCCTGTATTCACAGTAGAAGAAAACAATCAATTCCAATAAGAGTTTAGTAAATTTTAAAAAATATATTTTTCCCCCTTTCAAGTTCACAGGGTTAGGAAGAGCTGGTTCCAGGAAAGGTGGTGCAGAGGGAACTCCAGAATCGGGTGGCTTTGGAGGTCGAATCCTGGCAGGTGAGGCCTCTTCAGCCGTGTTTTAGGCTGTCAGTTACTTGGCTTTGCGTGGAGCAGAGCGGCAGACGTCCTATCACCCTGCCCCAACCCGGATTCCTCATCCTTCTTCCACCCCCACCCAGATCTTTCTTCTGCTTAGTGTATGACCACTCATGGCTTCCTTTTCTAGTTAGCTTCCCAGCTAAAACCTTAGCACTTTGCGGGGAGTCTCATACCTCTGAACCCCCCCATCAGTCCATCAGTAAATCCCGTTATTCTGCCTTTAAAATAATCCAAACCTGCCCACGGCTCACCTCCTCCACTGGTCCCCACCAGGTGTGAGCCACTGTCACCCATCGCCCAATATCTGGTAAGTTGGTAACAGCAATGGGACCCTCTCTGCCTTCTCCCCTCCCCCACTGCCTGCCGCTCCCCTGCCCCCCCCCCAAGTTCGTTGTTTGTTTTTGTTTTTCCTGTTTTGTCCTTTTGAGACAGGGTCTCACTACGTAGTTCAGGC
This sequence comes from Octodon degus, assembly GCF_000260255.1. Taxonomy (NCBI): domain Eukaryota; kingdom Metazoa; phylum Chordata; class Mammalia; order Rodentia; family Octodontidae; genus Octodon; species Octodon degus. The sequence continues at coordinate 6,095,962 of NW_004524668.1, forward strand.
TGGCCTTGAACTTGCAGCCATCTCCCTGCTTCAGCCTCCCAAATGTTGGGATCACAGGCACACGCCGCCACGCGCGGCTGAAACTCATTCTTAACATAGCTCCTTCCCGTGTGAGGGCTCTGACCGATGTGCGACAGAAGCAGGCTTTTACCTTGGGGCCTTGGCACTGACTCTTCCTCTTCTTTTGTGTGTGTAGTACCAGGGATTGAACTCAGGACCTTGGTGCTTGCCAGGCAAGTGCTTACTCTACTGAGCTATCTCCCCGGCCAATCTTCCCTTTGGTACCAGCAATGCACACCCTCACATATCTCTGAAGTCAGCATGCAAAGCCTACCTCCCCCATGAGGTCTGCCCCTATGGCCCTATTTATGCGCAACTGTTCTTTCTATCCCTCGTAATCTCCCCCTGCGCTATAATTTTTTCCTTTGTCCTTCCCGTGTAAGACCTAGCAAGTAATCCACTTGTTTATGTATTATCTCTCTTTCATTCACCTCACAAAACCTACCTCAGAAAGCTGTGAGGGGGCTAGGGAGATAGCTGGGTGGTTTAAGCGCCTGCCTTGCAAGAGAAAGGACCTGGGTTTGATCTCCAGGAATCCATGCTGTACTGTCCCCAGAACCCCAGGTGCACCATGCTGGCCACTAAAACTGGGTGTGGTGGCACACACCTGTAATCCCAGTGCTGGGGAGGCTGAGACAGGAGGATCACTACAAGTCTGAGATGTGTGGTGAGACCCTGTACCAAATAAATAAACATGATTTTTAAAAAACAAAATAATAATAATAATAATAATAATAATAATAATAATAATAAAAGCTGAGAGGACTAAGTGAGCTGGCCAGTAAAGGGGCTGGCACTTTGCAGGTGTTTAATAAATGTGAATTCCTGGTCCCCTTCAGATGTGGAAACAGTCACTTCCGTTGGCACAGGGTCCCTGGAACTCTGGTAAAAGGGCAGGGCTCATGTCCTCCTCTCTGTCCTGTTCTCCAAAAGGCTCAGAATAGAATGAAAGTCTCCTGGCTCCACTTGCAGCCGTGGCCCACAGACCACACGACCACTTTTTCCTGTCCACTACTTTCCTTGGAGGTGGAAAGTAGTCTATTGGAATAACTTACCCAGGGGCAGGGAAAGGAAAAAACAGCAAACATTGTTTGAGAAAGGAGTTATACAAGCATTTGCCGGAAAACCCCATTGAGGGACTAAATGTTGATTCAAAAGAGGAGGAACTATGACATCTCTGACAGTTTTCCAGGCCTTCCCTGGTTCTGAATTTTCTCTTCCATCACACATTTTTCTTGCCCACAAAATGAACATTAAAAAAAGAAGAAGAAGAAGACAGGTTAAAAAATAGACCATGCAGAAGAGAGGAAGGAGCTTGAAGTAGCTGTTGAACAAGAGCGTATAGATGGCTCCCCACTCTACCCAGCCAGTTCCCTGACAAGGGACAGGGGACTACAGGCTCCGGCAGAAGCTGATGTCTCCCCAGGGAGAGAGGAGGAATTCTGGATTACTAATGGAGACCATTTTTCAGGGGCTGCTTTGATCTTCCGCCCAACCCAGGGCTGGAGACCAGCAAGCCAGGACTCCAAGGAAAACCGCTCCTTGCTGCAGTCCCGGGAAGTTGTCCCCCCACTAGGGCGTGTGCCTGCGAAGCCAGGGCAGCCCTCCGGTCCAGCCCAGCTGGTGACCAGCTCATGTGCCCTGGTTGTTGGCCCTCAGGACCCTGCCTCCCTGGCTCTTCCCCATGCAAAACAGCGCAGGGCTTAAGTGCTAAGAGGGACCCATGCTGGTCTGTGCTGAGGGCTTGTTTTTTGGCGTGCACCCTGGTACAGAAGATTACAGTGCTGAGGTTTTTTTTTAAACCTGGATTTCTGGAATTTGATTTGGAAAGAAGCAAAACAAACATGAAAGTCAAGTCATGAGAGCTCAGAAGCTCTGGGCATCTGTCCTCTTGAGGAGGCGTAGTGCTCCCCAGGGCCCAGGGAATGCTGGGCCATCAGAGGACAGGACAGCAGAGTCGTGCTGCAAGGCAGCCCAGTGCTTGTCCCCAGGGAGGAAGCAGTGTCTCATGTGGCCTCCCTTGGGCCACATGTACACTGCATGCTGGGCTCTGTGCCTGTCACTCAGGGACCGAGCCAGTCCTCGTGCCTTGTCACATGGCACTTGTGCTTTAGATGTAGAAAGTGACAGTAATAAAAGCTTGATTTGGAAAGACACAAAGGTTGGGGCTCCCGAAAGACTCATCTCTGACCCTAAAAGAATGAGTGGGAGTTAGCTGAGCCCAGCCAGAGAGGACTGTGGGCAGCTGTCTTAGTTATTTATCACTCATTGCAGAGACAAAATACCCAACACCTAAAGATAAAGCAGAAAAGCTTTATTTAGCTCACAGTTTATGGAGGTTTCAGTCCATAATTGGCTGGCTCCGAGGCAGAGTGGCGCATGGCTGAGGAGCAACAGTACATGGCAGCGAAAGACAGCAAAAACAGCAAGAGCGAAAAGGGGAGACAAGCCTCTTCCTGCCCCTTTTATCTTACCAGATTAGGGCAGTGCCCATACACTCAGTGGACTAATCCAGCAGTCACTCACCCTTCATCCAAGCACCTTTAATCCTAGCATTGGACCATGAACAATCACAAACTCTGGATTTAGCTACCTCTGAAAAAGCCCCATCTAGAAGTGCATGAGGCTTTGGGAAACATGTAGACACAAACATAGCAGTCGGGGATGGGTGGAGACAAGAAAACAGGAGGCAGACTTGATTTCTCCTTCCTGCTCTAGAGCTGCCAAGCTGTGCCACTTTGCTTGCCATCTCCGGGACTCGGGCTTCTCATCTGTAAAATGGGCCATAATAATATAATAGTCACCCTTTACTTAACAAAAGCTAGTGTATACCGAACCCACACTGGGTACCAGGCACTGTTCTAAGCATCTTACTTAAAGTCATTCTTCAGAAAAGACAAAAGGAGGGCTCTCATATAGATGTTTTGTTTTGTTTTGCGGAAACAGGGATTGAACTCAGGCCCTTGTGCTTGCAGGGAAGCACTTATTCTACTGAGTCATCTCCCCGGCCCCTCTCATATAGATGTTAAGTGAACTCATCCAAGGCTTTATGCAGCTGATTAAGTACTGAGGCAACCAGTAAGATGCTCTACCTAGATCAAGGACAAATAAACACATCCCACCATTATAGTCAGACAAGGAATGAATTTACAAATAGGTACACAAGCAGGAAAGTTAGCCTATAACCAGAAGGCCGAAATAAAATGCAGTCTACTCGGCACAATTTGCATTTCTAAGGACAGGAACTATGCGTGTCACCTCCAGTTTTCTACCACTTACAAAGCTGCGATGTTAGAAGATGGCTCTGCCTGTTGAGCGAATGACCTCTACTACATTTTAAGTTCTTTCAAACGGATCCCAGTGGTTTTGGCAACCCCTTACGATCAGAGTTATTTTAAAGAAAAGTTACTCTTGGGCTGGCCAGATAGCTCAGCAGACTAAAGGGAGTGCTTCGGCAGGGCACAGCAACCAGGGCTGTATCCCTGGCATGCCGTGCCAGTCCTTTCCCCCGGGTGCACTGAGACATGACTGAGACTGGGCGTGGTGGCGCGCACCTGTAATCCCAGCGCTTGGGAGGCTGAAAACTGGAGGATCAGTAGGAGTCTGAACTACGTAGTGAGACCCAGACTCTCTGAGGGGAGAAATACAGACATACAGAAAGAGATGAGAGAGAGAGAGAGAGGGAGAGAGAGAGAGAGAGAGAGAGAGAGAGAGAGAGAGAGAGAGA
>NW_004524668.1:6099848-6103438 GCF_000260255.1 Octodon degus
AAAGAAATCTGATTTTATTAGATTCAGTCTGATTTATTTTTCAGGGTTTTTTTGAGACAAAGTCTCATTACGTAGTTCAGGCCGACGGTGAACTCACTCTGTGGCCTAGGCTGACCTTGAACTCTCAGTCTCCTCCTGCCTCAGCCTCCCGGGTGGTAGGATTACAAGTGTGTGCCACCCTGCCTGGTGACTATTTCCATATAACCAGGGAAAAGGTTCATTTAGCCTAAAGGCCCCCTACATTCACATCACATAATGTATTTTTAAATTGCATTTTTTATTTTTATTACTATGTTTGCCATGTACGCTGTGTTGCAATTGTCTTCTCATCCCTCCTTCCCCTCCACTCCCTCCTTCCTCTCCATCTCCCGGTCTCCTCTTTTGCAAACAGATCTGTCTTCCTATTACCTGTCTTTTATTTTGCTCTTTTATTTATGCCTCAGGTTTCTCATGTAAGGGAAACCACGAGATACTTAAGCTCGTGTGTCTGATTAATTTCACTTAACATTGTTGGTCTTAAGTTGCATCCGCTTTCCCACACATGATTCCAGTTTATCCTCCTTTATGATACAGTTGTGCTCCATGGTGCATAAATACCGCATTTTCCTTGTCCATTCATGGGTTGATGGACCCGCTTGTAAGGGTGAGTTACTATGAACTGCACAGCTGTAAACCTTGTAATATGCGTGTATTACTGTTATCTGACGTCCCTCACTCTTTGGGGAAGATCCCCAGAAGGGGAATAACAGGGTCAAATGGAGCTTCTAGTTTTAGTTTTCTGAGGAATCGCCCTGCTCCTTTCTCCCCTCAGTCTCTCCAGCATTTGTTCCTGTTTGATTTCTTGACAAAAGTCGTTCTTTCTAGGGTGAGATAAAAATCTCAGTATTGTTTTAATTTGCAGTGCTTTAATAGCCAGTGATGCTGAACGTTTCTCCATGTGTTTATTGGACGCTTGTACTTCTGAGAAATATCTTGCGACACAAAATTTACAGCTGAATAGTTTTGTGTGCGTGCTTCTTGCCACGTGGGGGATCGAACCCAGGGCTGTGCACATTCTAAGCACGTACTTTACCACTCAGCTACACCCCAGCCACGGGGCCACGTAGTTTTAAACGATTACAAAATCAACATTATTTTTTTTTCTAGAAGAATCTTTCATAAAGAATCTCCCACAGGAAATTTTGAAATCTCAATCATTTGTTACTCCAGTGTTAAGAGACCCAGGTCTAGATTTTTCCAAAAGATTTCTTTCACCTTTTATAGAGTTTTTGTTTTTTTTTGTAGAGTTTTGAGTGAATTTCTTTTTATTTTGATGTGCCCCCTCCCCAAATAGCCTAAGGTTCCCACACTGCCAAAAAATGACTTCTCTTAACACGTACAAGCAGGATACCAAGTCTGTTTTCTTGGAGAGCTTTGTAGTACAGCTTTTATTTTTGAAAATGTTTCAGGACACCTGACTTAATAACTACTGCTCACAAAGAATGTGACATTGCAGGTGGGGTTTTGGGTACAGCACATTTGTCCTTGTGAAAGAAAGGCTCAGTCTCAGTGACCTATGCAAATAACTCTTACCATAAAAAGCTAAAAAGAGGGGCTGGAGAGATAGCTCAGTAGAAAGTGCTTGCCTGGCATGTGCAAGGTCCTGAGTTCAATCCCTGGTTCTGCAAAAAAAAAAAAAAAAAAAAAAAAAAAAAAAAAAAGCTAAAAAGATTTCATAGAGTTCAGGAATTCTGGAAAGTAAATGAGAATCAGAGACCATTTTAAGATGGTTTACTTCAGTTTACAAAAGCGGAGTCCACTAAACTGTTATGGGTTACAGATGGTTTAAAAAGAGAGACAAAAGACTTCCTTATAAATTTAGAAAACAGAACTATAAAACAACATCAATAGTACCCCCAAACAAATAGCTACAGTAAAATTTCTTTCATCAGTTGCCTCGGGCCTGTGTCATTAATTCTTGTGCTGCTGGCTTCCAAGAGGTTCGTGTAGCCATCTGCCTCTGGGTTCAGAAAGTCCTGGAAATCTTGAGTTGGTCCACCGGCTACCACATGAGTGTCCCCTGAGAACGTCTGCTCTGCTCAGAAGCAGCAGCAACTTGGAGTATCTGATATAGAGTCCCTGCCCACGAGAGTGATCTTTTTGGTTGGTAAGATCAACTCGGACAAATGACTTAAAGCAGCAAGCCTCAGGGGCACTGTACAAGACTGGGGCTTGATATGACTTAAAAAAAAACAAAAAACAAAAAACAGAGAGACATCCCAAATTTATTATTTATTTATTTGTGGCCAGCTCAGCCTGCCCTGAGGGCGCAGCTGGTGTGGCATGTGGTGCTGGGGATCGAACCTTGGTCTGCGCCTGCCTGAGTTTGCCTAAGCAGGTGCTTCAGACTGCTGAGATCTCTCACCAGCCCATGACTCTCTCTCTCTCGCCTCTCTCTCTCCTTTCCTCTTCTCTCCTCTCCTCTTCTTCTCTCTCTGCCTCTGTCTCTCTCTGTCCATCTCTCTGTCTCTGTCTCTGTCTGTCTGTCTGTCTGTCTCTCTCTCTCTCTCTCTCTCTCTCTCTCTCTCTCTCCTTTCTTTTTGAGATCAGGTCTTGCTGTGTTGGGCAGCTTAGTCTCAAACTCTTAGTCTCACGTGACCCTTTTGCCTCAGCCTTCTGGGCAGCTGTGACCACCAGCATGTGCCACTATGCCTGGTTTTGTGATTATTACTGATCATTTTTAAAGTGTGACGGACCCACGAGGGTTCCTAATAAAAGCCGTGAAACTGACAAGAAAACATTGGGCTGTTGCAGTGGCATATAAAATAAAAGCAAGGAAACCATTGCAAAAAGAATAGAATTTAGACTAAACATCTCTGAAGATGATTGAGTCTGTCCCTTCAAGCATCATAATACAGCGCTACAGGCCTACCCATGCTCACAGCAGCACAATCCACAGTAACTAATGCAGCCTAGATGCCCACAAACAGATGAATGAGTAAAGAAAATGTGGTTTCTATGCGCAATAGAGTACTACTCTGCCCTAAAGAACGTCATTTGTAGGAAAGTAGATGCACCTGGAGGTCATCACGTTGCCTTAGATAAACCAAACACACGAGCTTAAGTAGCCCACGGTTTCTTTTGCTCGAGAAACTCAAAATATAAAGAGCAAAATGAAAGCTGGCTCATAGGAAACAGGGAGCTAGAGCCTTCACAAACAGGAAGGGACTGAGGGGTGCAGGAGGACGGGAGTGGAGGTGAAGGGGAGGAATTCAGAGTGGAGCTGTGCTGTGCGCACCCTCCAGCTCCCCACGAGGAATGTGATTGTGCGTACTGCAAACATGTCCCAATAAGAAATACAAATTGAGGGGCCGGCAAGATGGCTCAGTGGCCTAGAGCACCTGCTTAGGAGAGCTTAGGTTAGATTTTTTTTTTTTTTTTTTTCGGAACCGGGGATTGAACTCAGACCCTTCTGCTTGCTGAGGAAGTGTTTATTCTACTGAGCCATCTCCCTGGCCTCTAAAAGGTTTGATAACTTTTTCTTTTTTTGGTGGTACCAGGGATCGAACTCAGGACCTTACACTTGCTAGGCAAGCACTTATTCCACTGAG
>NW_004524668.1:6103808-6107757 GCF_000260255.1 Octodon degus
AAAGAAAGAAAGAAAGAAAGAAAGAAAGAAAGAAAGAAAGAAAGAAAGAAAGAAAGAAAGAGCGAGCCTAGGAAGCCTGGAATAGAATCCAGACATTGTCGCAAGGTCTACAGCGCTCTTCTTTGGTGAGTCTGAGATGCTCCCCACGCGAGGCCTAGTGCCCTGGACCACACGAGGCTGAATTAAAGAGGGAAGGCTGCCGGGAGCAAACCTTTTAAAAACAACTAAATTCCTGGCTGAGAACTCTATGCTATTGCTGCCAGTATCATCAGGCAAAGCATCTTGGAGACTCAGCTAAATGAAGAAAACTTTTTTTTTTGCATTACTGGGAATCGAACCCCAAATCTTGAAGTTACCAGGCAGGTGCTTATGCCGCTGAGCTATATCTCCAGCCCAAGAAAACTATTTTCTAAGCATTCTAGCTCACAAGAAAACTAGCTCATGAGTTTTTTCCTTAAAGACAAGAATATACCATGGACAGCAAGAGCATTACCGTTGAGGCTTCCTAGAAAGCTTTCTAATTGTTTTATTTTGAGAGAGGGTTTTCTAGGTTGCCCAGGTTGACCTCCGACTCCCCACCCTCCTGCCTGAGCCTACTGAACAGCTGCCGTCCACACATGAGTACACCTGACGCACGCTTAGTATCTCTGTGAATAGCATCGTGCTGATATCAACCTGCCGCCACAGAGACTGCTGAACATCCCTTGTTCTTGTGCTTCTTTTATCACTCAGGCCGGCTACATCCTCAGCCTGGGAGCAATGCTTGTAACCTGAAGATTCTTCCCTACCGTTTCTTCCACCAAACCTAACTATATACCATAATATGTCCTTTTTTCACATCTTTTCTTCATTAGATTTTTGTTTGTTTGTTTGTTTTGTTTTTTTACTGTGATTCCTTTGGGCGGATTCATACACACACATGACACAGTCCGATCATTTCCTCTCTCATCACCCCCTTGCCCTCTCCTCCCTGTTTCACTTTTTGTGGGGTTTCATTTGTGTGTAACATATTTTCATCATGCCCTATTACTCACTCTTACACCACACCTTCCCCTATTCTCTTCCTCTACAGTCGTCTCCCTTCTACTTTCTTGTCATCTCTCACATTCCTTACACGAGGGAGAATACGAGATATTTGTCTTTCTGAGTCGGACTTATTTTTCTCAACATCATGATCACCAGATCCATCATTTCCCCCAAATAACAAGATGTAGTTGCTTTTTATGGCTGTGTAATACTCCATCGTCTGTATAGGCCACATTTACTTTATCCACTTGTCTGCTGATGAGCACCTTGACTGGCTCCAAGAGGTTGGCCATTGTGAACTGCACCACAACAAATGTGGATATGCAGTCATCCCTACAGTTGACAAATTTTGAGGGGCATATACCCAGGGGTGGTACAGCCAGATCAAATGGTAGTTCTAATTTTAACTTTTTGAGGAATCTTCATACTTATTTCCATAGTCAATGAACTAATTTGCATTCCCACCAGAAGTGTGGAAGGGTTTCTTTTCCCCCATACCCTCCCACTAGCATTTATTATTTATTGTATTCTCTCTCTTTTTTTTCTTTTCTTTCTTTTTTTTTTTTTGGCAGAACTGGGGATTGAACTCAGGCCCTTGTGCTTGCCAGGCAAGCACTTATTCTACTGAGCCATCACCCAGGCCCTTATTTATTGTATTCTTGATGGCAGCTATTCTAACTGGGGTGAGATGAAACCTCGTTGTAGTTTTGATTTGCATCTCCCTAGTGGCTAAAGATGTTGAACATTTTTTCATATACTCGTTGGCCACCTGTCTGTTTAATCCATTCATCCATTTATTGATTCAGCTGTTTAATGTTTTGGTATTAAGTTTTTAAAATATATTCTACATATTAATCCTCCACCAGAAGACTAGTTGGCAAAGATTTTCTCCCATCCTTTAGATTTTTCTCTTCACGCTTTCTCTTGCTTTTTAATGAGATGTAGTCCCATTTGTCGATTCTAGCTGTAATTTTCTGTGCTGTTGGAGTGTATTCAGGAAATTTTTGCCTGTGCCTGTGGGCTTCAAGAGTTTCCCCTGTGATTTTCCTTTTTAGCAGTTTCAAAATTTCAAGTCTTACCCCTAGATTTTTGATCCATTTTAAGCTGACTTTTTCAGACTGAGTGAGGAAATAGGGATTAGTTTCAATTTTCTGCAAGTGGACATCCAGTTTCCCCAGCACTATTTGTTAAAGTGTTTCCTCCAACGTACATGTTTAGCTCCTTTGTCAAGAATCAGATGGCTGGGGCCGGGGAGATGGCTCAGTGGAATAAGCGCTTCCCTAGCAAGCACAAGTGTCGAGTTCAATCCCCGGTTCCGGGGGGGGGGGGAAGAATCAGATGGCTATAGTTGTACAGGGTTATTTTTGTGTCCTCTATTTTGTTCCATTGGTCTCCAAGTCTATTTTAGTGCCAGTACCATGCTTTTTTTGTCACTTGACATTAAACCTCTGTCAGAAGTGTAATTCGCATTTTGTAGTATAATTGTATTTTGTAGGTATTATGCCTCTTGGGTTGCTTTTGTTGCTTAGGATTGCTTTAGTTATTCTGGGTCAGGGGTTTATTTTCTAGTCCTGTGAAGAAGGTCACTGGTATTTTGCTGGGAATTCCACTGAATTTATAAATTGCTTTTGATAACACAGGCATTTAAACTATATTAATTCTTTTTTAAAAAATTTATTTATTTATTTATTTATGTGGGGGGGGCAGCTCAGCCCACCAGGGGGCGGGCTGGCTGGCATGTGGTGCTGGGGGATTGAACCATGGTCCCTGTGCTTTGCTAAGCTTGTTCTAAGTAGGTACTTTAGACCACTGAGCCATCTCACCAGCCCTAAACTATATTAATTCTGTCAATCTATGGACATGAGGCCCCTTTCCATCTTTTAGTGTATTCACTTTCTTTCTTTAGTGTTCTGAAATTTTCCCTGAAGAGTTCTTTCATTTCTTTGTTCGTATTCATCCCTGTACAGTTGTTGAAGTTACTGTGAATGGGATTATTCCCCTAATTTCTTTCTCACCTAGTCCATTACTGGTGTACAGGAAAGCTATTGATTGATTTATTTTATCTATTTGTTTGTTTATATCTGAGAATGTATTTAACTGCAGATGAATCACGTTGATTATCACCTAAGGAAGTGTTGGAAACAAACAGTTCTTAGAAGTGAACCCAATGAGAAGACTGGACTGACAAAATTGTCCAGCCCTTCGGCACAGCTGTTCTGCCTTTATCACCTGTGTTCAACAGATCCTGTAAAATCATGCTCCAAATCACTCCTTTCGGCACCACAACTGGCAAACCATATATATTTTGGATATTGAGTCAAAACAAACAACTCGTAAAAATCTCTTGTCTTGCCTCAATATCTAAAAACTGATAGGGAGGCTGGCGAGATAGCTCAGTGGACTAAAGCGCTTGCTTAGACAAGTTTAGGCAAGCAAAGGGACCGCAATTCAATCCAGGCCACCATATGCTATGCCAGCCCCACCCCCAGGCACGCTGAGTCAGCCACAGAGTGTAGGCATGGTGGCCAATGCTTGCAATCCCAGCGCTGGGGAGGCTGACACCAGGAGGATCACTGTGAGTCCAAGCTGTGTAGTGAGGCCCTGTACCAAATACATTTAAAATAAATAAATAAAATACAATAAGTAAAATAAAAACTGTGAGATAGCTTGTTTTCCCTCAGTATCAGACATTAGAGACATGCTACATATTTTGAAGATATTTGTCTTCATAAATGCTGTGTTCATTTGCATAACATGCCTAATAAATGAGCTTAAAATACAATCGGTTACAGACTCCTCATTTAATAACTGAGTTCCATTTCTTTTTATTATTACTATTTGATTTTTTGAAGAGAATACAAAATGGCAAAAGAAAAACACTACAAATGACAGAATTTCACTAAACAAAGTAATAAGAATTTGA
>NW_004524668.1:6108195-6109554 GCF_000260255.1 Octodon degus
TCTCTCTCTCTCTCTCTCTCTCTCTCTCTCTCTCTCTCTCTCTCTCTCCCCACCCCCAGGGTTTGAACTCAGAACCTTGTATGTTGCCAAGAAGATAGATGGATCTGGAGATCAAGATGTTGAGAAAAGTAAGTCCAACTCAGAAAGACAAGCATCGCCAAGCTTAAGCCACTGAGCTGTCTTGCTGGCCCTTCTTCCTTTTGTCCTGTTCCTTGCTCCAGTTTTTCCTTCCCTTTCACAGTATCTATTGTACCTTTCATATTTTCTTTACTCTTGCAGGTTCTTACACTAGCAAGACAATATGATGTTTGCACATGTGGGTCTGATTTATTCCACTTGAGTATGGTATCTTGCATCCATTTACCTATAAAAGCCTCGAGTTTATCTCATTTTTATAGCTGAGTAATCTGAGTTCCATTTCTGTGACTAGGCTATTAATTGGTTACTAAATGAGGAACTGTACACAGAACACATAAACTGTATTTACGACAAAGAAACGGCCCAAGGAAACTCCAACTTGAAGACTTTACTTTTATTTGTGTAACTCTTACATGCAGTACTATACTGTATAACAGAAGAAAAACTACATCCAGAAGAGAACCTAAATGATATTATCACCCTGTAACAGAGACAGCTGAGCTTAACATCACTATCTAGCTGAACATCAAATGCTTTAGACATAACATGGAACTGGTATTTTCCAACAACCATAGATATTCTAAACTTTAAATCCCTACAGAATGTGAAAAAAAATACACATTTTTACACAGAAATTTAGAAATCAAACCATATATAACATTACAGCAGGATAATCCTATGACTTTTTTTTCCCCCCCTGAGGGGATTTGACTGACCTTGTCAGATACAAAAATTACATTTTTAGTTTTATAGGTCTGGCTTTAACTTGGTCTTAACCATTCAGCAGAAAAGTATAACCACGAGGTATAAAAAGTCATGCCATATTTATTTATTTATTTATTTATTTATTTTTTGCGGAACCGGGGATTGAACTCAGACCCTTGCGTTTGCCAGGCAAGTGATTATTCTACTGAGCCATCTCCCCGGCCCCAGCTTGTTTTATTTTTTTTTTTTTCATGCCATATTAATATGCTGAGCTGTAAAAGGCTCAAGTCAACAACTTCTGACAACTGCCAGTTCTGCTGATAACCCACTACTATAATGGACTATTGGACTATATTGGATTATTTTGCACCTACAATATTTGAACTGACCATCAGTTATGAAAAGGCCCTTTTTTTATTTTTTTCAGTTTCTTTTTTTCCATAATTTTATTGAGAAACAAATAGCAATGAGGCAGTTTCAAATCAAATTGGTAGGACAGTTTCAATAATTAACACA
>NW_004524668.1:6110094-6111002 GCF_000260255.1 Octodon degus
AAAAAAAAGAAAGAAAGAAAGATTTGTACTAATATTGTTTTGATATCATGTCTGCATCTTGTACTCTGAATAACTACTATGAAAACAACAATATGCAATGTATTAATTATTGTAACTGTCATATTAACCTGTTTTGAAATTGTCTCATTGCTATTTCTTTCTCATTAAAATTAATAAAAAAAAAACTACACTACTGTATGGTACAGTATGATTGGCAAAATTACAGTACTTATAAACAATTGAAGTTCCATAAACATGTACAGAACTGTATAAAAAAAAGATATATCATAAGTCTGAGCAGTGGGTTGTAAGCCCAAATAACCTATCTCACTTGCAAGTTTGAGCAGTCATTAACCAGGTGGGCCATTAAACAAGGAAAATCTGTGTTCTTGCGCTCAAGTTTCCCTGTTTGCCATTACCCTTCTCCTCTTATCTACAGCCGGGGTAGGGTCACTGTAGGCAATTTAGGCTTTCTTCTGCCCAAATTTTCAAGACAAGATACCTTGACTCCTTAGATCTGATCGATACTTTTCCAGCTGCTACTTGGTTATGATGCCAGCAGCATAGGGAATCTGTCCCAGGATCAATTTTTTTATTTTTATTTTTATTTATGTATTTATTTTCTGTATTTTAGGGAAGGGTCTACAGGATCTCACTACTAGATCAGATTCGTAGTGATCCGCCTGTTTAGTCTCCCGAGAGCTGGGATTACAGGTGTGTGCCACCACGCCCAGCCTCAATCACCCAGTAGCAATCCCCCTCTCAATGCACCCCAGGGGTGGGGCTGGCAGCGGGATCAAACCCCTGGCCCCTAAACCTGCTTGCAGGTGCTTTAATCCACTGAGCTATTTAGCCAGCCCTTAAAATATGTATGTATGTATTTATTTATTTATTTTCTGTATTTTAGG
>NW_004524668.1:6119223-6122246 GCF_000260255.1 Octodon degus
TCTCTCTCTCTCTCTCTCTCAATGTATTTGGTTGTTTCAGGGTCTCACTATGCAGCTTGAAGTCATGGTGATCCTCCTGTTCTCGGCCTCTCCAGTGCTGGGACTATAGGCATGTGCCATTATGCCCAGACTCTGCCCAGCTCAGGCAGCCCGGGGAGGGGGGCTAGCGCAGCATATGGTGCCAGGGATCTAACCGTGGCCTCTGTGTTTGCCTAAGCTTGCCTAAGCAGGTGCTTTACTCTGCTGAGCTATCTCGCCGGCCCCACCTTCCTTCTCTTAATGCCTTCTTTCCACCCAAGAAACTCTTCAGCATCTAATGAAAGAGAACTTTCTGGTGCCCCCTCTACCAAATATGGCCAGAAAGGCCAGCTTTCTACTCTTTGTAGACTTTCTAAAGATAACAGAGAACAGAAAGGAATTGAAAGCCCTAGACACAGCATGAACTTGACCTGTCCTGCAGCACAGCTTAGCTGGGGCTTTGGCTGCTAATCAAGGCAGAGTTGCTAAGTGTCAGCTGACAGGCAGCTATTCCAAGTCTTCATTCCTGACTTAGCCCATGTCCTGCCATGGGGCTTTCCTTTGAACCCCATCAACAGAACCTGGATCCCTGGAAGGCAGGGGCACCAGGGTCTGACTATATGCTTACTCTCACACCCTCACGGCCCACAATACACTTGGGGTAGGACACACTGCTGCCCAGGAGGTGGTAATCAGTACTTTGCACATCTCAAGGGGAGCACCATTTGCATCCTATCCTAGGCTTTGAAGACCATGCAACTACTCAACTCTACTATGAAACAAGAAGGGAACCATGGACAACCTAAACTGATGCATGTTCTAGATGTTATAGTCCACCATAGGCACGATTAAATTGCCTGTGTCAGAAAAAGATGTGTCATTGACTATCACGGGTCCCCAGCCTCGTGTACGATGGACTAGTTCTGCTACATTGCTGATGAACATCACCCTTCTCTTCCCTCTTCTTCAGGGCTCTGTAAAGGGCAGGGTTCTGTACTGGCTTCCACAATGTTACCAATCAGCTGCACGTCCTTGTTTAGTTCATACAGATAACAATACGTGGCAAAGGGCAGCTCCTCAGCTAAGTATTAATGGCCTCCTTATTTGAAAGCCAGTAGCTACCAGCTATTCTAGTTAGCTGCCATCTTTACTGCTTGGATCCAGTAGCTACTGGCAGGCCTTGGGAACTCTTCTGGCCACTGGAGATGGTGGCTCTTGGCAATTCCATTCTTTCTCCGCTGCTAGCCATGTTCTGTGTTACCAGCTCCAACTTCTAGTGCCTTTTGATGCCAGCAGCCTTTGATGTCACTAGCTCATAGTATATACCTTCACAGCCCGCTCCACTCAAGACAGAAATAAAAATAGGCTAAACATGCCACCCACAAGAGGATTTATTAGTATATAAGCTGCAACGTAAGGCAGAACAGTGTGACCCCTGAAGGGTATGATGAAGTTACTTATTTGGGGGAAAAGACAGGGTGGTGGTCCTGTTTTCTGTCTCGTAGTGGGTAGGGGCGGGTCCCCTCTTGGGCCTGACAAGACAGCTGCTGGTGGATGAGTCACTTGAGAGAGGTCTTAGACCAAAGGCTGCCGCAGCCAAAGCAAATCACCCACATTGCTGTGGGGTGCCCAATACAGCTAGGCTGGCTGGAAGCTGTTGGGGGCCACTGTCATGGAAACAAACAAAAAAGTAGGGAGCTCTTAGGAAACACTGAGTAGTTCCAATAAAACTTTATTTACAAAAACATCCGGTGGGCCAGAATTGGCTGTGAACTATTATTGTTGACCCCTAGTTTATGGGAATAGCAATCTCTGGCCCAGAAGTTGTGCGACAGGCCTCAGAGTTTTATCCATTCCTGTCAGCTGTCAGTTTCCCAAGCGTGGCTCCACAGCTGTCTTTCCATTCTGTGAGCCTCTCTGTTCTCATGAATTTAAGTTTTGTTTAGAGTCAGTTTCTGTGCCTCTCAACCAAGAACCCTGACTGCCAGGGCACGTAACCAGTTTCATTTATTTCCTTTTTTTTTTTTTTTTGCGGAACCGAGGCTTGAACTCAGGCCCTTGCGCTTGCCAGGGAAGCGCTTATTCCACTGAGCCATCTCCCCGGCCCCAGTTTCATTTACTTCCATGTGGCTCTTAGGAAAGAAAACTAGAGGGGTGGACCTGGGGCAAACCGGATGGCCCAGGATCCCTCATTCCCACTGCTGGAGAAAGAGCTCAAAGCGATCACAGAGAACAGAGTCATTAGTGTCACCTTGATTTGTGATGTGTCCCTGTGCTGAAGAGACTCTTGTGCAGCATCTTCGCTTCTTTTACCTCTTGCTTAGAAGGTTCCTGGTTTCTTCTGTTGGGATGGCGCAAGATAACTGCCCCCAGTGCTAACCAGTTCATGGGCTCCTCCGGCGTGGCGCCTTCCTCCTCCTCCATCAGCTGCTTGGCTGTGAGAACTGCGTGCTTCCTGTTTACAAAGTGATGTGAATTATACTAGTGGAAGAGGCCCCTGCTAATGCTTCACTGCTTCCTTCTGCCTTACAAGATGGATTTTGCTTAGCCCTGGGGTTTTATTTGTCTTTGGAAGTAAGGGATTTGACGATGTTTGGAAATTCATGACTATGCAAGACCACATCCATAAGGAGCCGAGTGCACGTTATTCATTTGTGTTATATTTATTTATATACTCCTCCATATCCCAGAGAGGATTTACTAAATGTGTGCTGGGCTGTTTTTCTTTTCAAGGTACGTGATCAAGTTTGGGAACAAGCAGAATCTAGAGGGAGAAAAAAAATCAGATCAATTAAAAGGCATATTAGAACATAAGCTTGTACACACACAGGCTGTCTCAATTTCTGCACAGATGTTAGCGATGTATTGTAAAATCTAGTTTTGAGCTTGCTGGTGGGCAAATCAGGAAGAAAAATACTCCAGTCATAAGATTGGTACTCATAGAAATCTGCAATGACCTTTTAATAAGGGTTCATCTAATATATTTTATATAGTCCTGCATATAT
>NW_004524668.1:6124007-6125258 GCF_000260255.1 Octodon degus
GTGCTTATTCTACTGAGCTATCTCCCCAACCCTAAACTTTATTTTTTGAGACAAGGTTTCACTTTGTAATGAGGCTGGCCTTGAACTCACTAGTCCAGACTGGCCTCAAACTTGCAGCAGTCTTCCTGCCTTAGCCTCCCAAGTGCTGCAATCTAAAGTAAAACAAAAAAACAAAAACACAATATGCATGAGTCATGTGGTTGAATTTTGTCTGGGCTCAGAAATGGAAACTTCTATACTCCTAACAAATACTGCATACTTCTAATAGTTTTATGATAACTAAAGAGATAAAAATTTAGCTTTACAAAAAGGTAGCTTAAAAACAAGGTAACTTAGAGTTGCAAAATATTTTTTTTTCTTTGAAAAAAAGACCTTCTTTCTGGGAGTTGTGGGGGATGCCTGTAATCTCACCACTCTGGGAAGCTGAGCCAGGAAGATTGGAAGTTTAAACCCAATTGGGGCAGTTTAGTAACTTAATATGAGTTTATCTCAAAATAAAGAATATTTGTTTTAAAGGCACAGGTGATGTACCTTTGTAGTTCTTAGTCCAACCCCCAGTACTGCCAATAAATAAATAAACCTCCTAAGACACCTACAAAATGTGAATAATGAGGATACTGCATCTTTAAAAGTGTGCTTGCCAGCAATCTTTCTCTCTGTTTTTTTTTTTTTTTGGTTGGTTGGTTGGTTTTTTTGGCAGAGCTGGGGATTGAACTCAGGCCCTTGCAGTTGCCAGGCAAACACTTATTCAACTGAGCTATCTCCCCAGCACTCCCCCCCCCCAGCAGATCTCTTGAAGGGACTGTCAAATGCCTTCCTGTTAATCTTTCTAATCCAATATGGAAAGATCATTAACTTTTTAAAAATCGTAATGAAAATAAAATCATGTAACATAAAATTTACCATCTTGGCCATCTAAAAGGCTGAGTAATGTTAATTATTCTTACATTATTGTGCAATAGGTTTCTAGAAATTTCTCATTTTGCAAAACTGAAAGTCTTTACCTACTGAACAACTCCCACTTCCTTTAACCTAGCCCTTGGCTACCACCATTCCACTCTCTGTTTCTATAAACTGGGTTATTCTATTATTTTATTTTATTTATCTATTTTAGTACCAAGTCTACAGGGTGTACAGGGTCTCACTACATAGATCAGACTCATAGTGATTCTCCTGTTTTCAGCCTCCCAAGCACTGGGATTATAGCAGTGCGCCACCAGGCCCAGTCTCAGTCACCATCTCAGTGTGCCC
>NW_004524668.1:6126513-6127774 GCF_000260255.1 Octodon degus
TAGCAGCTGCATCATTTTATGCCTCTCCTAACAGTGCCCAAAGGTTCACTTGCCGATGCTTGCTATTTCCTGAAAGAGTATTACCTTTGGAAGAACAAGGGAACACTTTACATTTTGTCAGCAAGTCAGGATTCCAGGAACCCTTCTAAGTTATCTTCCAATTTTAAAATATAAATCTTTTGTGTATGAAGTGCTAAAGATTGAGTGCAGGACCACGTGCATGCTAGACAAGGGCTCTGCCACTGCTCTATATCTCTGGGCCCTTTCTATTCTTTATTTTGAGACAGGGCCACGCCAAGTTGTCCGGGCTGGTCTTGAACTTGTGATCCTCCAGGTTTGGCCTCCCAGGGAATCAGGACTACAAGTGTTTCCCACTGCGCCCAGCTAAAAGTAGACAATTAAAACCAATTAATGACTTCATGATTCGGAAAGAAGAAATAAAACTTTGCTCCCAGATGGCATGATTGGCTATTGAGAAAATCTCCAACAATCAACAACACCAATACCAAGATCCAAAGCAGCTCCTAGAATTGTTAAACAATTATAAGTAAGATTGCAGGACATGCTTTTAATATATGAGGGCAGTTGTTTTCCTGAGCAATTGGAGTTTAAAATTTAAAGCACATCACTATTTATTTATTTTAGTACAGGGTCTACAGGGTCTCACTACATA
This sequence comes from Octodon degus, assembly GCF_000260255.1. Taxonomy (NCBI): domain Eukaryota; kingdom Metazoa; phylum Chordata; class Mammalia; order Rodentia; family Octodontidae; genus Octodon; species Octodon degus. The sequence continues at coordinate 6,127,187 of NW_004524668.1, forward strand.
GACCAGTCTCGTAGTGATCCGCCTGTGTTTAGCCTCCCCAGAGTTAGGATTACAGGCCCACGTCCAGTGTCAATCACCCTCTCACTGTGCCCCAGGAGCAGGGCCACATCACCATTTATAACAGCACTAAAAACCTATTTGAGTAAAATGTAGCAGACACACCTAAGATCGCTGTGGGAAAAAAAAAAAAAAAAAAACAGAAAACCATACAAAAGTCTGATGAAATTTACAGTTCTAAACAAATGAAGAGCCATTCTATGCTCAAGATTATTTTCAAAGAGAAAAAATGGTAAGAAAAAGCATTGGAAAGGATACAAAGTTTCCCTAAATAAAATGATAGCAGTTCAACAATGGTTGTTATATGGCATATTGTTGTCTTCAAATTAGTTGTTCAAGTGACGCCTGGCCACCAGTAACTGTCACAGTCATTATGCATGTCCACGACATGCTAGAACTTTGTGCGATATTCTATCCGCAAACTGTTAGAAATGCTGGTCATTTACTTGCCATTCCAGTATTTATCTTATGTTTTACTCTTCGTACTTCTTTGCTATCATGAAAACTTTTTCTTAGTTCAATTGTTTTGAA
>NW_004524668.1:6128645-6130169 GCF_000260255.1 Octodon degus
ATTATTGAAACTGTCCTACCAATTTGATTTGAAACTGTCTCATTGCTATTTATCAATAAAATTATGGGAAAAAATAATATATCTTTTATATAGTCCTACATAACTATCATATTGAGAGCTCTTTATTGTTCATCCAGGAACATACTGCAACTTCTCTTGCCTTTTGAATTATGCTCTTTGTTATTTCCTATACGCTACTTCTGGAGGTATTAAAATATTTCGAGTTTGTAAAAAAAATTAGTTGTTCATATAAACATGCAAAATTGATCAAAAATTTAAAAAGAAAAAAATTTCTAAATGTAAGCATTAACTGTTCCTTTCAATAAACCAATAGAAATCAGCAGTACAATTATACCAGTTATCCTTGTGTATACATGTATATCATCTCTCTTCCTTCTTTCTTTTCTTCTTTCTCCCCATCCCAGCTGGTCCTTCCCTTTGTCTACGCTCACAATTAGAAAAATCCATAATCTTGGTGCGAGAGTGTTCACCAGTAACCTCAGCACTCTGGGAGCCCAAAGCAAAAGAATAACAGAGACAGCTCAGCAGTCTAAGTGCCTGCCTGGCAAGCGCAAGGACCTGGGTTTGATCCCTGGTACCTCATGCTGTGCCAGTCCTGCCCTAAACCAGCCATTGAGTCTGGGCATGGTGGTGTACACAATCCCAGCACTGTGGAGGCTGAAAACAGGAGGATCACTACAAGTCCGAACTGTGTAGTGAGACCCTGTACCAAATACATAAAATTAAAAAAAAAAAAAAAAGAATAACAAGTTTGACCCCAGCCTAGACAATTTACTGAGGCCAGTAAGCCATTGCAAACTTAAAAAAAAAATTTTTTTTAAAGAAAAAGGACTATGAATATAACTCAGAAAGAAGGCCCTGGGTTTATTCTAATATCTTTCCTCCCAAGGAACAATTATTTACTCGACTTATAGATTCAGTTCAATCGCAGTCAAAATCCCAATAAGCTATTTTGTGGGTATTGACAAATTGATTCTGACATTTATAGAAAGACAAAAGAGTTGGAGCGACCAAGACAATATTAGTAAAGAAAAACAAAGTCAGAGGCTGAAATTACCCAGCTCCCAGACCTACTATTGAGCTACACTAACCAAGCCAAAGCAGTATTAGTGAAAGAGTTAGATCAGAGATACAGAAGAGAGAACCCAGCAATAAAGTCACATAAGTGTAGGCACTAAATGTCAAAAAAGCAAAGAGAATTCACTGGAGAGAGCATAGTCTTTTTTCACATACAATAATAAGTAATCTGAGGCCAGCCAAATAGCTCAGTGGATTAAAGCAAGCGTAGGGGCCAGGGATTCAATCCCCGGACCTGCCGTGCCAACCCCACCCCCAAAGCATCCCGAGGTAGCAGTTGAGACTGGGCATGGTAGCAAGCACCTATAATCCCAGCTCTTGTGAGGCTGTAAACAGGTGGATCACTACGAATCTGATCTAGTAGTAAGACCCTGAACACCGTGTAGACCTTCCCTAAAATAAAAATAAATAAATAGATAAATAATA
>NW_004524668.1:6130509-6135200 GCF_000260255.1 Octodon degus
GAAGCAACCACTTAAAGAACAGAGCTAGGGCCAGGCCCCTTATATGTTAGTAGAGAATTACAAATCCAAACAGCCTTGAGGTAGCACTACTTACCTACTAAAATGGCTAACATCACAATGCTAGACTAGGGTGTGGAACAGCAGGGACAGCCGTCCTTCGCGTAGCAGGAATGCGAATGGTATAGTAAACTTGGAAAGCTGTTTGGCAGTTTCTTACAAAGCTAAACAGAGTTTCACCACACAATCCAGAAAGCATGCTTGTAGGTATTTACGGAGTTGAAAACATGTTCATGCAAAAACAAGCAGATGAATGTTTATAGCAATTTTATTCCCCACTGCCAAAACTTGGAACTAGGCAGGATGGACTTAATAGATGAATAAACTGTGCTACGTCCAATGTAATGAAATATTAATTCAGCAATAAAGAGAAATGAAGGGCTGGCCAAATAGCTCAGTGGATTAAAGCGCCTGCAAGCAGGCTCAGGGGCCGGGGTTTGATCCCCGGGTCTGCCGTGCAGGCCCCACACCCCGGGGCAAGCTGAGATGGCAATTGAGACTGGGCAAGGAGGCACGCGTCTGTAATCCCAGCTCTCGGGAGGCTATAAATAGACCGATTGCTACAAGTCCGATCTAGTAGTGAGACCCTGAACACTCAGTAGGCCTTTCCCTAAAGTACAAAAAAAAAAAAAAGAGAGAGAGAGAGTGAGAAATGAGCTATTAAGCCATGAAAGGACATAGGAAACACAAAGGCATATTGCTAAGTAAAAAAAAAAAAAAAAAGCATTCTGGAAAGGCTGTATGATTCCAACTACAAGGCATTCTGCAAAAGGCAAAAAGTATGAAGACAAAAAAAAAAAAAAAAAAATATCAGTGGCTGCCAGGGATTTGGGGAGCCTGGCAGGGGTCAGAGGAACTACAGCACAAGGGACATGGAGGCCAGGGAACCAATGCTGCCCTGGTGGTTACATAACATCGTGCCGCTGTTAGGTCGTCACTTGGGGTCGTTATAAGATAGTGAAACCTGCCTCTAAACTTTGGTAGACTTTAGTGAACAGTAACGTATCAGTATTGGTTCATAAATGTGCCGCCCTGTGCAAGATACAAGAAATACTGGATATTGTGTTAGGGTAGGCGGAGTGGGGACGTAGGACAACTCTCTACTTTTTTTTTCTTTTTTCTTCCTCAATTTTTCTATAAACCTAAAACTGCCCTAGGTAATAGCCTATTAAAATGTTCGTGGTATAGCAGCAGCATAAAGCTGTGTGTTTTCCGGGGAGTACCACCGCCTCCAGCCTTCTTAGTTGTGCCGGCTAGTGGCTGAGTGCTGGGTGGCATCGTGTGTGTCCTAGTGTAAAACACAAGCCATTTCTAGATCTGGCCCTTTAAAGCATCCCACACCAAACTTCAGCTTTCTTCCCCTTTTGTAGGGACTCTGTCCCAGATGGAAGGACTACGACGCTGGAGAGGGCTGCCTAAACTCTACTTGAATGAAGAAGAAACCCTCCCCGTTATTGTCGTAAGCCACGGAGCCTTTCAGGACTTGTTACTGCAGTGTGGCATAACCTAGCCTGATCAAAACAAATGCCAGGAGCCTAGAACAAAAACCAACAATAAAAGGAGCAATTCCCCTACTGTCTTAGTTTTCTGTTGCTGTAACAAAATACCTTGACAGGCACCGTGGCATACCACAGCTCCCCCGGCTGTTCAGGAAGCTGAGGCCGAGGGTCATGCGAGCAGCCTCCCTAGTAGCTGGGACTGCACGGGCCCTGTCTTTCTTTCCTTATAAAGCCACTAATGCCACTGTGAGGGCTCCATTCCCGTGACTTCCATGAACCCTAATTACCTCCCAAGAGCCCTGCCTCCAGGTACCACTAACCAATGAATTTGATGATTGTTTCCACGGCATGCACTTCCGGGGGCACATGCAGGCCACAGTGCCCACCCCAGCTCTCTTCGCTCTCCAGTCTTGTTTCCCAGAGGCCATGTGCAATGTTCTAGCAGCTTCTTTTAACATTTATGTCCAAATTTCTAAGTATGATTTAATTTTTAATTTTTTATTGATTAATTTTGGGTCTTATGTATTAATTCTCACTGCAGCAGGTGAAGTTTCAGCATTCATTTTTTAAATTTAATTTTTAATTTTAAAATTTTTTTTATTTGGTACAGGGTCTCACTATGCAGCTCAGACTCATAGTAATCTTCCTGTTTCAGCCTCCCAGTGCTGGGATTACAGGCGTGTGCCTCCACGCCCAGTCTGGGTTTTTGAGCTCCATAGGCCTGGCGGGGCATGTGGTACCAGGAATCAAACCCACGTCCTTGCACTTACCAGGTAGGCACTTAGACCGCTGAATTATCTCCCTAGCACCAGAAGTTTCAGTCTTCTTATTTTTATTTTTTAAACATTTTTATTGTTTTGTTTTTCAGTACAGGGTCTACAGGGTCTCACTACACAGATCGGACTCATAGTGATCCTCCTGTTTTCTGCTTCCCAAGCGCTGGGATTACAGGTGTGCGTCACTATACCCAGTCTCGATCGCCATCTCAGTGCACCCGGCGGGGGGGCACAGCACAGCAAGCCAGGGATCGAACCTCGGTCCCTGTGCCTGCCTAAGCAGGTGCTTTAGTCCACTGAGCTATCTGGCCGGCCCAGTTTCAGTCTTCTTAAATCACTGAAAACCTTGACTGTTCTCTTCTTGTCTTCATGATATGAACATTAAATGCTGGTTAAATCCATGTCAGATATGCAAATGTAGAACACATGAAACCAATAGGTTTCTATCATATTTTCTTGTATGACTGTTTTTTTTTTTTTTTTTTTTCCATTTATTTGGTTGTTGCAGGGTCTCACTACACAGCTTGGATGCATGGTGTTCTTCCTGCTTTCAGCCTCCCCAGCACTAGGATTACAAGCATGCACCACCATGCCAAGACTGGGCTCAGCCCACCCTGGGGGCAGGGCTGGTGTGGCCTGTGGTGCAGAGGATGAACCTCTGTCCCTGTGCTTGCCTAAGTTTGCTTTAGGAGGTGCTTTAGTCTGCTGAGCTATCTTGCCAGACTCCTTGTATAACTTTTTACTTTCTTTTTTATCTATATTTGTATTTGCTGTCTCTCCCCCCTCCTTGCTTAGATTTTTACATTTGTTTATTTATTTATTTTTATTTTTTAGTTGATACAGGGTCTTACTATGCAGTTCAGACTTGTAGTGATCCTCCTGTCTCAGCCTCCTCAATTCTGGGATTACAGGCATGTACCACCACACCCAGTTTTGGGGCCAGCGTGGCCTGCAATAAGGGGGATTGAACTCAAGACCTTGTACTTACCAGGCAGGTGCTTAGACTGCTGAGCTATCTCACTAGCACTAGATTGTTGTTTAGTTTTGTTTTGGTTTCTTTGAAACAGATTTGCTATTATAGTCCAGGCTGACCTTGAAGTCATGGTCCTCCTGATTCTGATCATTACAAGCATTCAACTCTAGGCCCAGATTGCTAATTTAAAAGAAAAATGTACCTCTCACCAAATCTTCCCATACACTTAGGGTCAGCATGTTCATTTTCCCTGGGGCCCAGATCCTGAGGCTTTCCTATGTTTAGGAACTCACCTGTGAGTTTCATGACAAGCATAATTTTCACCAGACAAATGGAAGACTCTAGATGCTCAGTTTTTCAGCCTCTTGAAGCTAAGGCATCTAGCTTGAGCTTTGTTTCTGATTCCAGACTCTGAATTGAGAACTCAGGACAGAAAAAACAAGAAAGGCAAGAACTTTCCAAGTTGGAGTGGGACAGCAGTGCGAGTCAGTGGTAACAGCTGGTGGCCAGAGGCTGGTAGTGTCAGCTTGCAACAGGCAGCAGCAGCCACACCTCTCTCACTCAAGAGTGTACAACTTGGGGTGTAAGGCTAGCTCCGTCATTCTTCTCTAAAAGTTTCTACGGACACCGGGCATGGTGGTGCACACCTGTAATCCCAACACTCAATAGGCTGAGGCAGGGGGATCGAGACCAGCCTGGACTACAAAGTGAGTTCAAGGCCATCCTGAACTTCATGGAGAGACCCTGTCTCAAAAAGACAAAAAAAAGAAGTTCCTGTGGACGTCTAGTCAAAACTGACAGGGTTTCCCTCCTGAAATGTTATTTGTATGGATTTCCAAGCAGAGCCCAGGATGTACCCTTTGGAAATTCCTCACAAAATTCTGTCATTGTTCAGGCATGAAGTAAACACCCCAGTGTCCTTGGATTCTTACAGAAAGAGAGGGAGAGAGAAAGAGAGACAGACAGACAGACCGACCGACTGATCGGCCGACCGACTGACTGACCAATGGACCAACTGACTGACCAACAGACAGAGACAGAGAGACAGAGACAGAGAGAGACAGAGTGCCCAAAGGAACTATTCCAACTTCATGTTCTTTCCTCCCCATTTGTGGTCTCTTCCTCTTCACCCTCCAAAGCCTCCCCAACATCTGCCACCAAATCTGCTTCAACTCCTCTGTCGTCACTTCTGCCTACAAAGCCTTCTCTGTCTCCATCATGAACCCCAAATCCACCTTTACATCTTTACTTTTAGGCTATCATCCTGCAATTTTTTTCTTTTGTCTTTTTTTGGCAGTCAGGGGAATTGAAACCTGGACTTTTACATTGAGCTTCATCCACTGTTTGCTTGCATGCTTTCCTTCCTTCCTTCCTTCCTTCCTTCCT
>NW_004524668.1:6136115-6147340 GCF_000260255.1 Octodon degus
ACACACACACACACACACACACACACACACACACACACAAAGAAACTATTTCTATATACCTCTTCTTACCTCCAGGTCAAAGCCCACACGTTTTTCTGGGGATGTTTTTCCAATCTCTAAGCAAACCCCAAGCGCCATAGATCTCAAACCAGGTAACAATCACAGATGGTCCCTGCTTCTTCCTTCCCTCAGGAAATTATGTATGAGCCCTGCCAGGTGCTGGGTTTATAGTGGTCAGTGGTCAGAAAGACAGATAGGGCTTCTGTCCTCAGGGATGCTGGGGTTTTAGCAAAAGACTAAGTGAAAATAGACAAAGTGAAGGGCCAACCAGATAGCTCGGCATATTAAAAGCACCTGGTTGGGCAGATGCAGGGACTGGGGTTAGGTCCCTGGCATGTTGTGCTGGCCCTGCCCCTGGGGGCTCACTGAGACAGCAAATGAGACTGGGTGTGGTGGTGTACACCTGTAATCCCAGCGCTTGGGAGGCTGAAAGCTGAGGGATCACTAGAAGTCCAATCTGTGTAGTGAGACCCTGTAGTCCCTGTACTAAATACATAAAAAGAAAAATAAAATAGACCAAGAGGTTGCATATGTGGCCACTCATTATGAAAACAAAAGACTGTTGTGATGGTAAAGTCCAGGAGTGCCTCTCTGGGACCCGAAAGGCCAGCATAGGAAGAGCCAGGGATGAGGTAGGGAGGGAGATTCCTGAAGGAGTTCCCAAGATGCAACAGGGCCTGTCAGGCTCTCCTGACACGGTCCCTGTCCCCTCCTAATCTCCCCTCCTGCTCCCTTCTATCCCGTTGGGCTCCTTGGAAATCCTCGGATACGCCAGGCCCACCTGTGCCTCAGGCCTTTGCACTGAATAATGCTTTTCTTCCACGTAGCCCCTTGGCGGCTCTGAGGCCTCACAGCCTTCAGGTTTCAAACATCACCCTTCTCTGCTTACAATCACAGAACCACTCCCCAACACCTTCAGTTCCCTCTCCCGAGCTTTCTGTTCTTTCCTTAGTACTGATTCTCATCAGACACTGTTCCCATACTTGACTTGTTTGCAGTCTCTTTGTTAAGATAGAAACTCCTCAAGGCAGGGGTTTGCGTGCATTTGGTTTCCCACTAGATCTTCAGCGCCAAGAACCACGAATGGCACACAGGAGGAGGAAGCTTCATAGGCGCTGTGTGGATGACTGGCTCTCCATGGGACGGTTTGGGATAGTATATTTGGTCAAAGGGGCCTTTCCAGACCCAGGGAAAGGAAGGTAAAGTGTATTCTAAGAGCAATCGAAGATGTTTCAAGGACTTTAAGCAGGGGAATGACACGATCCAATTTGTATTTGTAAAGGGCCACAGCGGCTGCCATGTAGGGTCTGGATTAGAGGTCAAGAGCAGAAATGGGTAGAAATGAGTAGTCCAGTTAGGCAGCTCTGGCAGCAGCCGCCTGGTCAAGAGAGGATGGTGACTGAGACCCAGGAGAGGACAAGTGCAAAAGCAGAAGGAGCAGCCATTGCACTGGGATCTTCTCTATAAGCTGCGTGTGGCTTCACTGGCTTGATTGAGATCTTCCTTCAAATATCAAGTCTTTTTTTTTTTTTTTTTAATGTATTTGGTACAGAGTCTGTAGGATCTCACTATGTGTATCGGACTCGTAGTGATTCTCCCGTTTCCAGCCTCCCAAGCACTTGGATTACAGGCATGCACCACCATGTCTGTCTCAACCACCGGCTCAGGGAGTCCTGGGGGCGGGGCCAGCACGGCACACCGGGGATCACACCCCAGGCGCTGCGCTCTGCCTAAGCAGGCACTTTTAGTCTGCTGAGCTATCTGGCCGGTCCTTAAAAATATCAATTCTTCGGATTAAAGACCCTGCAAGCAGGCTCAAGGGTCAGGGGTTCGATCCCCGGGTCTGCGGTACCGGCCCCGCCCCGGGGCGCGCTGAGACGGCAATTGAGACTGGGCGTGATGGAGTGCCGCCCTTCACTTCATGATAACCTTGGCTTCTGCTCTACCCTTTGCCTAGAAAAACCTCCTGCAGCTTCTTTATGAGGTCGTTTCCACTCTCTCCTCCCCACCAGCTCAGGTCTGCAAACTTTCCTTTCTCTGTCCTCTCTGTTCATCTTGGGCATCTGAAAACCTTGGCTTACTGGTCTGGATTGCAGCTGTCCCATGGATTGCCCATCTTCTCCAACTAAGCCAGGAACCCAAGGCCAATTCTTTTTCCTTTTTCTTTTCCCAAGGCCAATTCTTGTCCCTTCTCCTTTAGGTCCTGACCGGGGCTACAGCATTTGATACGTAGCAGGTGCTCCCTGACAGTCCTGGGAGCTCTGCCGCCCCAGCCACACCACCTTACCCCTTGGGGCAGCCCAATTTCTAACATCCTCACTGTGAGAGGGGAAGAGCTGCCTTGTCAGGCACAGACACTTTTCTCTATCAGGCATGACCTCCTCCCATGCATAGGCCTCTGGGAGTCTTCTTTGGTCAGCACTGAGATCCGGCCAGCCAAGGAAAGTTCTGAAGCTGTCTCCAAATAAGGTGGAAGGATTGGCTGCTGTCAGCAAGTGACTACTTTCTCTGAGGTGAGCCCTCCTGAAATAGGCAACGCAATGCTTCCAAATGTGAGCTGCTGACTGGACAGAAGCTTGCAACTCCCTCGCGCTGATACTTCCCTCCAGCCGGGGATCCAGGGATGCCAAGTGGGGGTACGATGCCATGTCAGAATGCGGTCCGCCTGAACTCTCAAGGTGGAAGGGATCTGTCATCGGTTAGTAGGCATGATCTAACAATATTTACTTTCACCAGTAAAGAGTGGAATTCAGGATTTCTCAATATTAATAAAGCAATGTGGAGAATAAAAAGTCAGGAATATTCATAAGCCAGATATTATTTAAAAAGCATTTTTCCACCCTTTATGAAGAGTAACTGGTTCCAACAGAAATCCTTCATAACTTCTAGCATGGTATCTTAATAAAGAATAAAGTTCTTCTCTTTAAAAAAAAATAAAAAAAAAAAAGAGTAACTGGGATGAATGGCACACATCTATGATCCTTGCACTCTGAGAGGCTGGTGCAGGAGGACTGCCAGTTTGAACCCACCCTGAACAATTTATGCGTTCCTGTATTTGGTTCAGGGTCTCACTACACAGCTGGGACTTGTGTCATGTGGTGCTGAGGATTGAGCCCCAATCCCTGGATTTGCCTAAACAGGTGCTTAGTCTGCTGAGCTATCTCGCTGGCCCTTCACCTTGAGCGATTTAAAGACTTAGCAAGACCATGTCTCAAAATTTAAAAAAAAGAACCAAAACATCTTAGTACAGCAGGGGGTGAAAATAAAGCATCCAGTCAGAAAATGGGCAATTGAAATGAATAGACACGTCTCAGAAGACAAAGTATGTACCTGGTCATGGTGGCACGTGCCTATAATCCCAGCACTCGGGAGACAGAGGGAGAAGGATCGCAAAAGTCTGAGGCAAACCTGGACTATATAATGTACTCAAGGATAGCCTGAAATACGTAGTGAGACCCTGTCTAAGAAAAAAATATGTATACAAAGTACAAATGGCCATGCGTACATAAAAAAGTTAAACAGCAAATTTGTATTATAAAAATACAAATTAAACAAGGCTAAGATTTCAGGAAGAATGGCTATCATCGAGCAACCAAATAGTAACAAATACTGGCAAGGTTATGATGCAAAAGAAGCTATCGTATTCTTGGTGGGAGCCACTAAGGAAATAGGAATGGAGATTCCTAAAAAAAAAAAAAGAAAAGAAACAAACAAACAAAAAAGAGAAAGGGAATCCATTGGACCCAGTCGCTCTTCCAAAAAGAGTTTAAGGGGTCAGTGAGATAGCTCAGTAGACTAAAGTGCTGCTTAGGAAAGCTTAGGCAAGTGCAGGGACCGTGGTTTGATCCCTGGCACCACGTGCCACACTGGCACTTGCCCCCAGGGCCTGCTGAACTGTCCACCGAGTCCGGGCGTGGTGACGCATGCCTGTAATCCCAGTGCTGGGGAGGCTGAACATAAGAGGATCACTGTGAATATGGGCTGTGTAGTGAGACCCTGTAACAACCAAATACTTTTTTTAAAAAAAGAGTTTAAACACCACATTACAGTGATACATGCTTACTTATGCTCATTGAAGCACAAAAGCACAATTCATAATAGCTGAATCATGGAAGTAGCCTACATGTTCATCAATAGATTAATGGGCAATGCAAATGTGATATTTATACACAATGGAATACTACTGTGATAAAGACGGATGGATTTAAGTCATTTGGAAGAAAATAGATGCGCCTTGAAACCATAATGTTAGGTAAAATAAATCAGGCCCACAAGCTTAACTACTGTATAGTTTCTCTTATGTCAGAAGCCCAAAGCATAAGTTTGCTAAAGAACAAAATAAAAGACAAATGATAGGCAAGAACAGCAGTGGTATATATATCAGAGTGAAGGCATAGGATTCAATCTGCAGTACTGGAGGAGGAGCAAAGAATGTAGCCCAGAAGTGGAGTACTTAACTTGCCTGGTACACACAAGATCCTGAGTTTAATCCTCAATATTACAATTAAAAAATACCTGTACAAACTGCATTAGTTTTCTCTACTGCCATATGATAGATTATCCCCCAGTGTAGCAACTGAAAACATTTATTTATCTCCCAGATTCTGTGAGTCAGGAATCTGGTCATGGTACATCCCAGTTGTTCAGGCTCGGGGTGTTTTAGGAGATTACAGTCAAGTTGTAGGCCTGAGCTGCGGTCATCTGAAGCCTTCCCTGGGGCTGGCAGACCTGCTGCACTGGTAGTGCACTCACACGGCTGCTGGCAGGAGGCCTTGGAACACCTGACACGACAGCTCTGCAGAGCAGTGTGGGCACGCTCATGATCTGGCGGCCATTCTACCCCAGAGTGGGCCATCCAAGAGAGAGACCAAGTTGGAAGCTGGAAGGGCCTTAGCACCTGGTCTTAGAAGTTGCACACTGTTCCTTTTGCTTTCTTCTCTGTTAGAAATGAGTCATTGCCAGGAGTGGTGGTACAGATTGAGGCAAGAAGATCGCTGTGCAATTTGAACTATGTAGCAAGACCCTTCCCCACCAGCCCTCTCCCAAAGAAATGACTCACTAAGGGCCTGTGAGATAGCTGAGTGGACTAAGCACCTGCTTAGGCAAGTGTAGGGACCAAGGTTCAATCCCTGGCACCACAGGTCGCACTAGCCCCACAACCCAGGTGCGCTGAGCCAGCCACCAAGATCAGGCATGGTGGCACACACCTGTAATCCTAGCACTGGGGAGGCTGAAAACAGGAGGATCACTATGAGTTCAAGCTGCATAGTGAGACGCTGTACCAAACTATATACATTAAAAAAGAAAAGAAAAGACTAAGTAAGTCCACCCAACACAGAGGTAACGTCTACATTTTAAGAGTATGTCAAAGTTATACTTGATCAGGTCAAGAAGAAATAAAAAAGAATTTTGACAATCTTGAAGCTAACGTAATTCCTGTTACTGTTAGGTCGATAGAGATTTGGAAGACAAAGAGTATCAGATTAAGAGTGATGGTGACTTGTTCATTCATTCACTCATTTATTCATTCATTCCGTTGTTCATCTATTCATTCCACAGCTATTCACTGAGTAGTTGCCACATACAGTAGGAAACCGTACTAAGCCTATAGGGCTCATGAAGAAACAATTATCATAAAAATAACTACTGATCTTTTTAGAGGACTTGCTTTGTGTCCAAGACTGCAAAGAGCTTCATGTCTAATTATCTTATCTAATCTTCCCAATACACCTTTGTGACAGATACCGCTAGTCCCCATTTTACAAAAGAAAAAAAAATTAGAGAGGGAAAGTCTTACACCCTCAAGGGTTAGGGTCGGTGAGTAGAGCTCGTCCTTCTGTTTGGGCTGCTACAACAAAAACACCACAAGCTGGGAAGCTATGACTGACAAACATTTAGTCCTCACTGTTCTCAAGACTGGGAAGTTGTAGCTCATCAGATATGGCCTTTTCACTGTATATCCCCATGTGAGAGGGACAAGGATGTCTCTTGGGCCTCTTTTAGAAGAACACCAATCCCTTGCATGAGGGCCCTACCCTCAACACCCATAACCTCCCGGAGTCCCCTCCTACTAACACCATCACTCTGGGGATTAGGATTTCAACATACGAATTTTGAGTAGATACCAACATTCAGACTAGAGCAAAACCAAAGGACTGTGATCTCCAAGTCTGTGTATGTTTCTACAGTCACATTCCAGTAATCGTGGAACAACTGGTATTAGTATGGGGTGGTGCAGTACTGTTGTCTGGCCAGCCACTGGGGGCTTTGAGGCTCAGAGAGGTTGACTGATTTCTCCCAGGTTGTTTCGGGCAGAGCCAGGTTGCAAAGCCAGTTGCTGAGAGTTCCACGTCTGGGTTCTTTCTTTTACACTTGTTCAAAACATAGTGGTTTTTTTCCCCTTTCCCAGAGAAATAGAACTAAGATGGAAAAGGGCCCCAGGGGTGTACAGAGTGTGGAAATGACTGGAGTTCTGGATGCTTTTGGATCTCGCCTGGCCGACTGATGACTATGTCAGAATCTCTCCAGAGGCTGCTGTGAAGATGCTGTGGAATGGCTGGTGTGCCTGATGAGGTGTTGCAACCCACGAGTTGTCGGCCAGCTGGCTCTCACAGGCAGTTCAGGCCCTGCTGTTGCTGGAAGGCTCTTCCACACAGTCCTTGCTCAGCCTCAGGAATGTTGGGAAGGTGACATGCACAATGACCCTGCAATCTCAGGATCATAAACTGCACACACTGTTTGTTCTTCCCATTTTACAGAAGTCGGGACCTCAGTGATTACCTGACATCAAGTTGATAAGCAGGAGCCTGGAGCAAAGGCCTTGACTTCAAAGTCCTAGGAAATCTTGCCTCTGCGGGTCATTTTCCTCCATTAAAAAAAAAAAAAAATTAAACATTAAACTTGACTATGTTGGAATGAAGTGGAAAGTATTCCAGACTGAATTCACTGTTATATATTAATTATCATTACTTATCAGAAAGAGGGAAGGAGAAGATGAAGTAAAAAATGATCAAGATTCTATGCGTAGGGCTGGGAAGATAGCTCGGAAGTCTAAGCACCTGCCTGGCAAGCACAAGGACCTGGGTTCAGTCCCTGGTAGTGCATGCCATGCTGGCCCCAGAACACCAGGCACAAACCAGGGATAGTGGCACATGCCTGTAATCTCAGCACGGAGGAGGAGGCTGAGAAAGGAGGATCACTACGAGTCTGAGGCCCTGTACCAAATAATTAAATAAATACATACATACATACATAAATAGATGCCAAAAAAAGAAAAAAGATTTTATGTGTATATGGGGCCAGAGATACAGCTCAGTGGTACAGTGCCTGCCTGGCAAGTATGAGGCCCTGAGTTCAATTCCTAGTACCAAAAAATAAAACATAAAAAGATTCTGTTTGTACATACCAATACTATACATGAATGTATTCATCATCAAACATATACCAGTGAAATGTTTTAACCACAATAAAACCAAACAATTTATGAGTCTCAAAAGAACTATCAGCACTGCATACTGTGCCCAGTGGAGAAGATGGTCCTGTTGGGTTCAGCCCTAATTCCCCTGATCGCCGACTGTGTAACTTTAGTCAAGTTACTTCACCTCTCTGTGCCTCGCCTTCCTTCCCTGGAATATGAGAATAAGTGGTAGACTGTACTGTGCACCCATCATCACTATCCATCTAAAGAGCCCTTCACCGTCCTCAAATGAAACTCTGTGCTTACAGAGCAATAACTCTCCGATTCTTCCCTCATCTCAGCCCCAGTAACCATTATCCTACCTTCTCTTTCTCTATGAAGCTAACTCTATGAAGCTAACTCCCATAAGTACATCATATAAGTTTTCCAGAAGAGTCTTGACTACTCAAATTCATGGCCATTTGCCCCATGAACCTTTGAAGGGAGGCAAGGACAATATGCCCCGCCCCCTGCTATGATGACAGAGACAAATGACCAAAAGGCCAACATAAGAGGAGTGACCTCCTCATCACTCTCCTATATCACTACCGCTTTCACACTCATGCATGGAATTCTGCTCTGGGGAATTTTAACCCAGTGAGATAAAAAAGCAATAAACCAGACTTTGTGGTAGGATGACGGACTGGCAACCTAAAGGGAACCTTAGAGATCATCTAGCCCGAGGGTTACATCCTGGTCTGTGGAGTCACAGGCTTACAGAAGACAGGAATGTGACACAGCTATCTAGGTTGGAATCTTAACTCTGTGACTTACTAGTTGTGGGACTTTTGGCAAGCTACCTAACCTCTCTGGTTCTCAGTTGCTGCATGGAAATTGTGAATCATAATAATATTTACCTCGGATGTTAAGAGGATTTAAATGAAATAGTAAATGAATTAATGTAAAAAACTTAAAACAGAGCTGGACACCCAGCACAGTAAATGCAATGGAGAAGCACCACAGTTCACAAAAGCTTCTCTTTGCAAACAATTTGGTTCACAAACAAAAAGAGTTTGGCAAGATTTGGCTTCCATTTGCGAATTCCACATTGGGTAACGTGACCATGGCCATCTTCCCCACACAAACACAGATGTATCTATCTTGTCCCAAAGTGAAAAATAAAATAACTTCATAAACTGAGATATCACTGTGTGTTTGTTAAAGAATTATTCACTGATCTCTAAGAAAGAGATCAGGTCCATACTACAAGCAGAAAAGCTCTGCTTTGTCTATTTTATATGTTAGCCTTCCTTGTAAAATATCATTAAAAAGGACAATGGTTGACCACTCCTGTTATAACATAATGCTGTATTTTACTAATAGGAATATACTACCAGAACAGCTTCTTGCTGTGCCCAATTTCCCACAGGTAAGGAGTGGTGGGTAGACCAGATACCTGAGCAGGCCAAGGCTGTCTTACCTACATAGCACTCTCCAAGGAGTCTGTAAACAGCATGGCTTCATGTTAGATTGTAGAAAAGAGCTCTAGGTTTCCTCCTGGCAAACATCACTGAAGATGCCTCACTGAGGAGTTGTGTGCTTTCTTGTCCAATGACTGCTGGAGAAGATGTTGTGCAGGCTGGGTGGCATTTCTGGCTGCTAGAACTTTCCCACAGATAGATGAGGCTCCTTAAAGTCCTTCCCCACACACAGTAGAGGCTGTGAGACTTGGGGAGTGAATGCCGTCCCTAGGGTTCTGATTAGCATAATCATTCACAGTTATCCCACCTCTTTGCCAATTTCAGTTTAAGGATGTCTGTCTCGTGAGTATGAATGAAACATTAGAAGAGGTTGTCAAGTTCTCAATCCTATGGAAGCAGGAGCACATTGTGCTGGTCTCCAGCAGCCCAAGACCTGGACAATATGTGAAGACACAGAAAATCCCAGGAAGGGAAAACTTCAGTGTCCTGACCAACCAACCTGCAACTTTGTGTGTCCAGTGTGGTGGCCACTACCCATATTGGCTGCTAAGCACTGAAGATGTCAGATTGAAGTCAAATTGAGATATGCTCCAAGTATAAAAGTGGACACCAGATTTTGAAGATGTAGGGTAGAAAAAAAGGCATATTTCAGTTCATGACGGATGTATGACATACGTATGCAATGTGATTGAAATATAGAGTGAATGTTTTAAGTTTTTAAAATTTATTACAGTAAAAGATTCCCCTCAAAATATTCTTCCTCTGTTTGAACACACTATCCCATCTTTCTGGACACTTTCTAAAGCAGTTCTGGAAGCCCTCTGTATGTCTTTACTAGGTCTGATCAAAAATACAATGCAGGGATGGCGAGATAGCTCAGCAGACTAAACACTTGCCTGGCAAGCAAAAGGACCTGGATTCAATCCCTGGCACCACATGTTGTGCCAGCCCCACCCCTGGGCACACTGAGCTGGCCACAGAGACTGGGCATGGTGGTGCATGCCTGTAATCCCAGCACTAGAAGGCTGACAAAGGAGGATCACTATGAGTCTGAGCTGCATAGTGAGACCCTATACCAAATAAATAAATAAATAAATAAATCTTTTAAAAAGTACAAAATAGTATTAAAACTGAAAAATTTCAAATCATACAGAATTTCACTGAACAAAATAATATGAATTTCACAGTATTCATTGTAATGCATAACATCTTCAAATTAGTTGTTCATTTTATCAGATATGTGCACGTAAAGTTGGAAGAAGAAAAAGTATATAAGAAATTAAGAAGAGAAAAAGGAAAAATAATTGAAAAAGGAGACAAAACAAATTAAGCATTAACTGCTACTTTCCATAGACCAGCAGAAATCCACAGTACAGTTGTCCAAACCATCCTGCTTACATACATAGATATATATCTTTCCTCTAGCCCCTCTACTGTTCTTCTCCTCAACTCAGTAATTCTTTCCTTTTGAACAGATTTGCTCCCTATTCCCAGTTTCTACTGTATGCTTCAGATTTTTTTTTTCTCTCAGGTTCTCACACTAGGGAGACAATATGATGTTTGCACATATGGGTCTGATTTATTTCACTTAAAGAGTATGATTTCTAGTTGCATCCATTTATGGAAAGAAGACTCATTTTTATCCTTTTTTATAGCTGAATAATACTCCATTGTGTAAAAATATCACATCTTTTTTATCCATTCCTTTGTTGATGGGCATTTGGATTTTTCCAAGATTTGGCTATGACAAATTGTGCTGCTATAAACATGAGTGCACATGTATCACTGTGAGATGATGTTTTCAGTTATTCTGGAAAAATACCCAGGAGGGGAGTAGCTGGCTTGAATGGGACCTTCAATCCTAGCTTTTTGAAGAGTCTCCACACTGATCTCCACAGTGGTTGCACCAGTCTGCACTCCCACCAACAGTGGAGAACAGTTCATTTTTCCCTACATCCACCCTTCCCCTCCAGCACTTGTTATTGGCTAACCTTTTGATGCTAGCCATTCTTTCAGGGGTGTTGTTTTAATTTGCATTTCTTGAATGACCAATGATGTTGAACTTTTTTCATATATTTACTTGCCATTTGCATTTCTTCATCAAAGAAGTGTATATTCATTTTAAATGCCCATTTTTGGATTGGGTCTTTGAATTTGGGGGCCCTGATTTATTATTTTTTTTTAGGATTTTTCTTTCTTTTTATTTTTTGACTCTTTAAAGCATGCAAAATAGAAATAATTAAATAGTATTAGAAATGATACAAAATTTCACTAAACAAAGTAATAGG
>NW_004524668.1:6148600-6149354 GCF_000260255.1 Octodon degus
GCTCTGGCTTCTTCAGGCTGAAAGGGGTTGTAGTTGTTGACCAGCAATTAGATATATTCTTCAGAGGTTCTATCTAAAGGCTCTCAATAGACACCTGGCATTTTTATCTTGGGTAGACATACAGCTTTGAATCTGGAGAAGACAAAGCTGAAGAAAATAAAGATACCTGGGTTTTGATATCTTCTAAGAAAGAACAAATTTTCTGAGAAATTAGAGCACATATAATCAAAGCATGAAATTCGAGCTAACAGGTATATTTATAAAGTTTTTGAGACTTAGCAATCATAATTCACTAGCTCTTAGACCCCTTTATTCATAGAGTCTGACAGTTTCTATAAGCCCCTTGTAGCTTTAGTTAAGAGAGGTCACACATGTATTTACTATCAACCTGAAATACCTGCATTGCATCAGAAATCAATGAGGTTAACTCATATATTTATCATGAAAAACACAGCATTCAGTCAGATTAAACCAATGAAATACTTTTTTTTTTTTTTTTTTTTTTTTCGGAACTGGAGATTGAACTCAGGCCCTTACACTTGCCAGGGAAGCGTTTATTCCACTGAGCCATCTCCCTGGCCTCCTGAAATACCTTTTAAACCTTATACATGAACAACAATATAATATGTTTGTAAAAACTAGTCAGCATAATTATGATTAGTTAGGGCTGGTGAGATGGCTCAGTGGTCTAAAGCACCTACTTAGAACAAGCTTAGCAAAGCACAGGGACCGCGGTTCAATCCCCCAGCACCAC
>NW_004524668.1:6149934-6154505 GCF_000260255.1 Octodon degus
GATGAACCTCATAGTCCTTGAGCTCTTCTTGGATCCAAGAGAATCAGACTTAGGGTCTGTTTTGAGGCTGCAATAATGGCAGCCATTTTTGATCTGTTTTCTGTCCCTTGTTTTCTCTCAGTTCCAATTATAGGACACCTAAATAGTTTTTACCAAAGTATCAAACAAGTTGTCTGAAGCAAAAGCTATCTTTTGTAGCTCTTTTCTAATATCTGGAGCTGACTAATGAACTTATCTATAAAAGCCATCTGTCCCTCTATTGAATTAACATCTCATGAAGTATGCTTTACCAGTGCCTCTATTAAACATTACAAGAAATCAGAGGGGTGTTCCCTCTTTTTTTTGATGAATTGTTGATAGTTTAGAAAAATTGAATGGCTTAGTTCTTACCCTTCTCAGACCTTTAAGAACACATGTCTGAAAGTGTCTTCTATTCCAATCTCCCATAGAGCTGCTAGGCCAGTAAGGATCCTAGATAGGGACTGTCTGGGCTCCAGTGGGAATGGTTGGCTCCCCTGGCTGTCTATCTTCTGGTCTTCTGAAATGGACAATATAATATTCATCTCCAAATGCAATAGCAGCTTGCAATGCTGCCTTTTACTAGAAGTCAAAGCTTGGTTTAAGATTAACATTAAAACTCTCTAATCTGGTTCATAAGTCTGAGTAAATTGTCTAAAGACATCAATGTACTTATCAGGGTCATCTAAAGATCTTGTAAGATCTGACTTTCTCTGTTTTAGGTCACTGAGAAAAAGGCACATGAACTCTGAAAGTTCTAAGTTGCCTACTTACTTCTTCAAAGAAAATCATCCTTGAGAAGCTTGTCTAAATTCAGCTAAGAATGGGTGTAGCCCTGTAGAGGCCTGGATTACAGCTGTTTTAGAAGACCACACTCTCTAGACTAGAAAGACAAATAGGGGAAACCTTACTTTCAGTAATGGTGGATGAGGCTGACCTGCCTGGTTCTCCTGTTGCTCACATCTACATTTCAAAACTTAAATAACAATGACCTTCTTAATGCAAACCAAATCTGGAAATAAGATATTTTTACCATTTTCCTTTTTATATCATCTTTCTAGTTATAAAGTAGCATCATAATTGATACTTTCCTCTATATTCCATTTGGATTAAATGGTTCTTTTCCAGCATGTAAGGAACAAATGTCTTCCGGTGCCTAACGAAGCACTCTAAAGGAGCAGGAGAATTTGTGAGTTAACCTGGAATTCAATAGAAATTACCTTTTTGGGCATCCCCACCTTCTTTCTAATTGATTCCTCCACCCAGGCATCCCTGAGTAGCCCTCCCCAGAGCAGGTGGATGCTCCTGTTGGAGAGAAGGGAGACAAGATCCTACCAGCCTATCCACCCTCGAACTGGTGCGTGATTCCTATCTCCTGAAACATCTCACAAACCCTTCACTTACTCTTATTACATATTTGTAAGTTACAATTGGTCTGGTGACTGGAATGTCTGTAGAAAGAAGCATAACTATGGCCTGAAAGGTCAATTGGAAGTGAGCACTTCTCAGGCTACAAAGATCACTTCTAGAGATAGATAGACCCATTCACTGGAGGGATTTGACCCCGTGCCCTGAGCCAAGTCTTCAGACACTTGTTTTCCACATAATCACCTAGGTAAACATTTTTAGCAACTAGACAAGATTTAACCTTGAACCTCACAGGCGAAACTCATATTTTATCACCTAGTATCACATTTTACATGTTGGTAAAAAAGTTAAAGCTGACAAAAATCTCTTACTCTTAGTTAACATATAAGGCACAGATGTAAACATTCCCCTGATAGCTGCCTTAGAATGTAAACTACTGCAAGCTGCTTCAGCCTAATTTCTGAAGGAGTGACTCATTAAGTTCTACTGAAAAGCTCAGGTAGAATTCCTAGTTTACTAGCAGAAAGAGAGGGAAAAAGTACAATAGGTAAGTGGAGATCTTTCAGTTGTCAGGAGCCAGTTTCCACCAAGGAACCTTTGGGTATGGCCATAATCCCTCAGGTGTTCTCAGTTTCTAATGATTCACACAACCAGAGATGTCTCCAGAAAGTAATCCAACGGTTTCTCTGATCAACATTCCATCAGCCATTGGCTTCCATGGGGATTCACCAAAGAACAGCTGGGGAAACCTGTCCTCTGCTTCAAAGGGTGGCAGCAGCTCTTAGAGCAATTACTAGCAGGCAGAGTAACCACTGTTTGTCTAAGTTCTATAAGGGATAGTTAAAAGCCTGAACAAGGTTACCTAGTACTTTATAGTAAAGGCTTTAAAGTCTACAACTTATCTCTTATGCACCTAAATGATGAGACCTAGGAGAAAAGGTTGAATCCTCCCTCATACTAAATGTGTTTTGGTCCCATAAGTGTGCTGCTTTTGGAGATAGCTCCTTCTGGTGTCACCCAGAAGTCGATTCTCTCCTCTGTATCTCAGATTTAGCCTCCCAAAGGAGACCTGCCCAGAACCCTAAGCCAGGACATGCTTTTATAAGTGTTCTCCTGGATGGGCATAGTTCCTCTTTGTCTCATCTGACCCAGAGATGGGGTATGTGTCCTTTTTAAAATGACTTCCTTGTCTTTGGTGTTAACAAACACTCATTTTCTAAGGGCTTCACTTAGTTGGAACAGTCTATAGAGTTTTCCTAATTTTACATGCCTCTACAAAGGAAAGTACAAAGAGGTGGGAAAATTAGGAATAAGGTCAAAGCAAGGAAACTGAAACAGATCAGACTGACATTTCCTCTAGCATGTAGAGCGGGATCAGAACCAGTCTATCCCAGTGAAACCTGTCCTCCAAGTCTTTAAGAATATACAGACATGCATATTTTCTAAGTCTGAGCTAGATTTAAAGGTCCCATTTTACAAAAGTTTACATAAAATCTACTAGGAGGCTTACTAGCGTTACTCTCTCTAGCGCTATTGTCTAAATTCAAGCAAAAAATACCAGTACATTTAGTCAACCAGTTTAAACACAACATATACAAGTACATAACAGTCATAAAATGTTCTATTAGAGAAATATCATAAAGTTGTAACATTTCCACATTTTAACTTAGATTTACCAACATTTTGACCAACATTTTAACAAAGCCATATCAAAGACAAAGCATAAACAATTGTAAGCAATTTTAAAAGTACTATATGAGGCAAAATATGAACAGTTATGAGCAATGAGCAAAGATATATCAAAATATGAAGCATAAAAATTTGTTACCTAAGCAAGTTCCAATTCAGAATCTATGAAAGAAAAGCAAACTCATACCTCCATCCAATGATCTCGGTGGAAACCTCCAAAATGATACAGGGAGAAAAACTGATCTCAGGTGGGTAACCTCCAAATGATATAGGGAACCTCCAAATGACATAGGGAAAAATGATCTCCCAACCTGACCTGCATGAGTTTGTGTTCTCTAAAACTGAAGAATGAATTTTAGGAACAAACGGAGGTTATGAGCAGAATATACTTATTGAAGGAAAGAAAGCTCCTGTCCAAGAGAGGGACAGGAGGGGGGCCCTGAGTGGGTTGTTCCTCCTAGTTATTGATTCTTTGAAGTATTTCCTGTGCAATTTAGTTTTTGCTCATAAACTCTCTACCTACCCCTATGTCTTTAAGATTTTTACCTACATTTTCTTCCAGGAGATTTAGTGTTTCTGTTTAATGTTTAAATCTTTGATCCATTTTGTTTGTAGTTTAGTGCGTGGTGATAGACATGGGTCTAATGTTAGTCTTTGGCATGTGGAAAGCAAGTTTTTCAAGCGCCATTTATTAAAAAGGCTATCTTTCGTCCAGTGAACATGTTTGGCCCCTTTAATCAAAGAGACGATGGCTAAGTGTGTTTGTAGTTGTGTCTGCATCTTCTACTCTGTTCCATTGACCCTCGGATCTGTTTTTATGCCACCACCATGCTGATTTTACCATTGTAACTTTATAGCATAATTTCAGGTTATGGATTGTGATGCCTCCTGCCTTTTCTTTGTTTCCCAGGATGGCTTCTGATGCTCTGGTTTTCTTCTGGTTCCAGATGAATTTTAGGGAATGTTTTCTCTAGCTCTGTGAGGTATACTGCAGTAATCTCTCACTTATCCCAGGGATTACATTCCAGACACACCCACAATCAGTGAAAATCAGTGAAGTAGCAACACTACATCTATTTTAGTATTTATCTATATATTTTAAGGCTTTATAAACCCTTCCCACACTCTTATAAGCCTTTCCCACACTTTTTTTTATAAATTAACACTTTATTGAATATCAATAAACTATACATATAGCTATACAAAATGTTCCCTTATAGAAAATGTTGCTCAAAATATAAATACAAGTGTACCTTAAAAATTGTAAACATCTTCCTCCAAAGCCCACCTGTCAGTCCCCCAAAATAGTTCGGGGAGACACATTAGTCAGGCTGAAGTACCCCACTTGGCCCCTGACAAGTGACAGCCATTACTCATAGTACCACACTTTTAGAAATACTTGCAATGTTCTTAATCATTTTCTAAACTTGTAAACCTATGTAAATTTAACAACACATGTATATATACTGTATAGTACAGTATGTATTCATATGGTA
>NW_004524668.1:6161216-6172099 GCF_000260255.1 Octodon degus
GTAGTATAAGGAAATGTCTTTTTTAGAATAAAAATTTAATGTAAGCATTCACTGCATATTTTGATCCCACCTGGCATAACCCATGTATACAACAGTTATTCCATAAGATTATAATGGAACACCTGTAATCCTACCACTCAGGAGGCTGAGGCAGAGATAGTCATGAGTTCAAGGCCAACCTGAAAAACACAGTGAGACCCTGTCTTAAACAAAACAAAACAAAAAAACACCAGATTATAAGGGAGTTGGAAATTCCTCTCCCCTGGTGACATCATAGCATGACACACCACTCGTGAGTTTGTGGTGATATGGTACTGCCCTGAAAGTCATATAAAAGCAGAGCACATACCATGATGTATGGTAGTAAGCCTTGCTTTGCTCAAGGAATGAGGGGATTCTGGGCAGGGAGTGGCATGCTCTCAGGCACTGGCAGAAGCAGATGATGCCATTGTAGGGACTGGATGGGGAACAAAACACCTGAGTCAGCTTTTCCGCTTATTCAATGGCCTATTACCAATGATGAAACTGTATGATGGGAGCTAACTTCCTCACAACATAATCAAGTTCTGCTTTCTGCTTCACGCAGTTGCACCTTTCCAGACACAAGGCAGTGTCTGGAGTCTGGAGCCTGATCTTTGCCTCATTCTTCATCAATGTATTGGTGGCAAACTGCCTTTTTCTGACTTCACATTTCTACGGGGCAGGAGTGCATCACAGGAGCATCTTAGGTGCCCCTGGTTCCTTGTCCCATTTCCCAACAGTGGAGAAGTAGCTATCTGACAGATTGGGTATGGTTTATCCTTGTCAAAACTGTTGCAGAAAAAACATTTTTTGGTGGTATGGTGGATTAAATTCATGGTCTTTGCATTGAGCTACATCCTCAGTCTCTTTTTGGTTTTTCATTATGAAGCAGGGTCTCACTAAGTCACCAAGTTGGGATCAGGACTGTTGGGATCAGATCCTCCTGCCTCAGCCTTCCAAAGTGCTTGCACACTCATCACCATATGCCAGCATACTCATCTTCTGTGGTAATAGTGTGTACATTGTGTTGATTTGAGAAGTTTAGAAGCTCGGCTAAGTAACTCAGCAGCTCTACATTCTGGGGCTTAGAGGACATGCCCTAGGATGGCAGTTTATAGCCCAGGATGTTGTAATATTTGATGCACTGTGGCAACTTGAGAAGTTTAGAAGTTTAACTACGTGACTCATCGGGGGTCACTTTGTAAACATCCTGAGCCTGTGCAAGAGGAGGGTAGGGAGACGGTGTGAGTGCTACCCCTACCCCAGGGTAGGTGGGCAGCCTGCTTACAATACAAAGAAGTAAAAGCTTTACAACCTGTGAGCTAAATAAACCTTCTCTCCTTCATTCTGGGTATTGAGCATTTTGTCTCAGCAATGAGAAAAAAGGAACTAACACATGAGTTAAACTTTAATTCAGCAGAGGAGTCTTTAAGAGTGGTGTGGTGGTAGGGATTCTGCCTTCATGAAAAGATTCATGTAGTTCATGTAAGAGTGGGTTAGTTACCATGGGAACTAACCCATGTGATAAAACACCTGCCCACTTTGTGCCCTGTTCTCTTCCCCATGGCCCCACTTGCCCTTCCACAACCCATGGGAGTTTGAATCCCAATGAGGCCCTTGTCAGATGCTTATCAGAATCTGGCGCTGTGTTCTTGGACTTCTATCACCATGAGCCTAAATAAACCTCCTTCCTTTATAAGTTACCCAGTCTTGGGTATTATATTGTAGCAACCGAACATGGATTGAGGCAGTGCCTTCCTTCCTTCTTTTAGGCAACACACATTTTCTTCTTCACCCCCATTCCTTCATTTGGTTGGCACAGTCTCTACTCCTGAATTATGGATCTACTCCCATTGAAGGTTGTTTCTGATTGAGGGTGGCTAAGTCTGCCATATTCTAGAGTGAGAAATTAGAGCTCTCTAGACACTCAAAGCCAACTGACTTTATTGGAAATAACATTTTCAGTTCTACCTACTTGATACTGTGTGTAGGCTTCATTCTGTGCTGAATTCAGTAAGGAAGAAGTGGTATGTTATTTTATTAGGCTTTCCCTAAACCCCAGCGGTCTCAGTAGAGACACATCTGAGATAGTTGTAATCAAATTAAAGAATTGGACCTCCCAACAAATAGAAATAACACATAATTCATTTGAAGTCTAACAACACATAATTCATATTGTAAGTCCAGCAATAAAGTGATGGGATTTCCAAAAAGAAGTTGTGTTCTTGCAATCTGTAGCTAAAATATTTACATGGGGCCCTGGTGATACACAGTGGTGGTTTACAGAGCACAGCCTGTTCAAACCAAATAGTTGCTGTGTTTCTGATTTTGGAAACTCGTCAAGGAATCAGTGTTTACTTAGACAACTCGGGTCCCAAACGGCTCTTATGTAGGCTGGAGCTGATCCAAGGAGAAGCCATGACTTGGGAACATTCCTCCTTCTCTCAGAACCATTGAAACACAGACCTCCCAGTTCTCCAAGGCCCTCTGGAGGACATCTGGTTCAGCCTCTGGTCATCTGGCCAGCTCTCAGGCTGGATTGTATGGCCCAATCTTCTTTTAGAATTGGCCCCTTGGCACCCAACCTGGTGAGTAATCCCGTATGTGAAAGTCTCATTCATTTAACTCCCAAAGAGAGAGCACAGGCTACCAGGGGAAAGCATTTGATGTTGAGTATGTCGATGACTTGGATTCGACTGGAGCATGATGCAGGAGCTAAGCCAGCTGTAGGAAACAGGCCTCTAAGAACCTGGAAGGCCAAGTCTGAGTGATCAGAAACCACAGCTGGTATTTCTACCCGGAGCAAGAATCGGGCCCAACATTCTTGAACAATAGTGAAGATACAAGTGCTAATATCTGCAATAATGCACATAAAAGGTACATGCCCTTACATATAGGGAAAGCTACTACTAATTGTTATTATTGTATTCTTTGAACTAATTGGGAAAATGAATAAGATCAACATGTGACTATCCCCAGTAAGAACAGGGGCTTCCATCTACTTCATTCTTCCTATTTAGAAAATGCATTTTCTTGATCTTAGATGGTTCTGTTGGGACTATCAGTGACCTAAAGTTACTACCAGCATACTAGGTAGCCAATCATTCCCTGCCATATGACTGGTCCTAGCGGTAGTCTTGTTATTCAAGCAGAGTCCATCAGAATCTTTCTATGAGATTTGGAATTTGCCAGAAGGCTTGTCAATGCAATAGGAAGAGCAGGCAGGGGCTTTGTGTCTGAAGGTATGGATTCCAGCTTATGAACCTGCGCAAGTCCCATTACTTCTTTGAGCTTTAGTGTCTTTGTCTTGGGGTATAATGCAGTAAAACATACATGGCAGAGTGGTAAGCATTGACTGAGACAGAACAATAGGCAAGTGCTTGGCACATAGGGAACTTTAATAAATGACTTATTGGTAAAATTCATAATAAAAAGCAGTAATTAAACTTCCTTCTTCCACCTTCCCTGATCAATCTTCACTCCGTAACACACTTTTAAATAACTATGAGTAGGACTGGGGATGTAGCTCACTGGTAGAGGCGTAGAGCACTTGCTTAGAAAGCACAAAGCTCAGGTTCAATGTCAAGTGTTGAGCACTGAAGGGAGGAAAAGCTATAACGGAAAACCTACTCACTGCTTACCAGGAGGGGCTATCCTGAATTTTCCCTGAATTGTGAACTTTTCAAACTAGACCTAGGTAGACAGATGCGATACATCTAGAATTAAATCTCAGGATCGAAAAGTCATTTTCTAGTCAATCACTCACAACCGGTGGCTGGGAAATCTTTGGCCTAACCAAAGTTCTAGGTATTATATTGTCCTCAGCCTAGAGGCTGGGTCAGTGTGGCCTGAAGGAGCTTGCTGCTATGATAGAAATATTAGTAGTAATCTATGATGACAGTCAGTAGGTTAATGTGGTTATCAATATGACCAGTAAGAATAACAGAGGAACTGAGTTGTTTATTTATCTAAATTATTTCCAGGTCCACAGGTGGCACTGGCTGCCACATTGGACAGAAAAGCTCCAGATGAGAGCATGGTATTCGCAGACAGACATGGAAGGGAGGGGAAGTAGTTACTACTGCTTGATCAAGCAGAAAGGGCTACAATTTGGAAGCAGATGGGTCTCTAGGGTTGGAGCAGGTGCTCCAAGAAATTCATCTAACTAGTGAGCAATTTAAAACCATGCCTGCTGGTTGAAGTACTCTGTGTGAAGAATCTCAGGATTTCTGAGAAGACTGTCTACTTTTTTTGAGCCAGGATCTCACTGTGTAAAACAAGCAGGCTTTGAACTCACTTATGTAGCCCAGGCTGGCCTTGAAGTCGCAGTCATCCTCTTGCCTCAGCCTCCCAAGTGCTGGGATAACAGATGTGTGTCACCACCCCTGGTGAGGAGACTGTCTAACAAAAGTTTTAAATCCATAAATCACAAAAGTAATTGAAATGCATTCCAGGGGCTGGGGAGATGGCTCAGTGGAATAAGCACTTCCCTGGCAAGCGCAAGGGTCTGAGTTCAATCCCTGGTTCCGCCAAAAAAAATATAAATACATAAATAAATAAATAGATCCTTTTTTTTTTGCGGTACTGGGGATTGAACTCATGACCTTGAACTTGCCAGGCAAGCACTTATTCTACTGAGCTATCTCCCCAGCCCTAAAGTGATTCTTTAAAAAAAAAAAAAAAAAGAAAGAAAAAGAAATGCATTCCAGGAAGGTTAGTAGCTAGAGAGGGAAAAAAATCCCTGCAAATCCCACCACACAGTTATCATCTTTACATATTTCCTTTTGTGTTTTATACAGGCATATTTATACTTGATGTGCATACTTATAAACTGTAACCTCCACAGGTGTACATTCTGTAACTCATATTTTTGTAAGCACTTGTCACCATCTTCTTTGTATTATTTTCCATCATTGCACAAAGCTCTGAGTACACTCCCAACGCATATAACCATCCTCTTATTTTTGTCTTGTTTCTGGTGCTAAGATGGAACCAGAGCCTTGAGCATACCAAGCACATGATCTGCTACTGACCTAGACCCACAGGTCCCTATTTTTGTGTTTTTAGGTGGCTTCTATTTTTCTTCAGAGAATGTCGAGATAGGTATCTCAAAACTATCCCTGTCCATATTTTTATATGGCAGAAGAACCATGAGCTAGTTTGTTTGTCTCTTTTCTCTTCTCCTTCCTTCTTTCCTCATTCTTTTTCCTTCCCCCCCCTCCTCCTCCTCCTCGTTGCTCTCTTCCATCATTCTCTTCTTCTCATCCTTCCCCTGAGGTGTGAGGGATAGACTTCAGGGCCCAGCACATGTTAACAAAGTGCTCTACCAATGAGCTACATTTCTAGCCCAGAGAATGAGCACTGAAGGTGGACACACCTCAGTTTACATACCAGGCTTTCACCACTTAGTAATTACTTACATGTCTTCCACCAAGATCATTCATTTCCTAAGCCTAGATTTATTTTTTTTTTTTATGAGCAGAATATATTTATTGAGAGAAAGAAAGCTCCTGTCCTGAGAGAGGGACAGGAGAGGGGGCTGAGCGGGTAGTTCCCCCAGGAAGTTGTCACTTGCAGGGACATTTATAGAGGAAAACCATGTGGTGAGGCGGGTCTAAGGGGGTGGAGAAGA
Organism: Octodon degus; assembly: GCF_000260255.1. NCBI lineage: Eukaryota > Metazoa > Chordata > Mammalia > Rodentia > Octodontidae > Octodon > Octodon degus. Next base: position 6,166,870 of record NW_004524668.1, read on the forward strand.
CAGGGGAACTTTCTTAGTTGGGCATGAGGTGGGACAAAACTATGGTCAACCAATGAGATTACAAGCACCATTGCTCAGGTAAAATTGATTAAATCCAGTAACAAATGGGAAAACGAGTCATGCAGCAAGAGGGCACGAATACGGAACAGGGTCTCTTCCTGTTGGGGGTTGGGCTAGTGACTCATTTGGGATCTTTCAAGTTGATTGATACTATTTAGGATATCAATCCCTAATGCCCATCCCTAAAGAAGTATGGAGCTGTGCTTCCTCTTTTTGTCTTGGTCTTGAGGTGTGGCCCATATGGGAGCGTCTGCCTCTTCCAAATTGCAAAGTCACCTTGTCTTCTGCCTTGTCTCCTTGAGATCCTGACCCTGTCTAACTGCCTATAATATTTCTATCTAACTCGGCTGCCTACAACATTCCGCCCTCTGAAGAAGTAACCCAAACTGCCATGAGGGAACTATGGGCGATAACCACTCTGGCTTCTTCAAGCTGAAACGGGTGGTAGTTGTTGACCGGCAGTCAGATATATTCTTCAGAGGTTCTATCCAAAGGCCCTCAAAAGACACCAGGCACTTTTATTACAGCTTTGAATCTGAAGACAAAGGCAAAGAAGCTATTAAATAAGCCTAGATTTTTAAAAAATAGTTTTATTGAGAAACAAATAGCAATGAGACAGTTTCAAAACTGATTACTAGAATAGTTTCAATAATTAATACATTGCATAGGGTTGTCTTAATAGTTATTCATTGTACAAGATGCAGACATGATATCCTGTCCACAAACACTATTTTAGAACAAATCTCTCTATTTATTGAATTACGAGAATGCAGCTGTATATCTATCCTATCCTAAGCCTAGATTTTTCCATTGATAAAATGGGAATAAAATCTACCTTTCCAGGTGGTCAGAGCTGGACATCGCCAATTACCTCTCATGCTGCTTTTCACCAGGGAAAATCTTAAAACCACAGCTAGCACTATCACAGTTTTGAAGATATGTAATTATCTTTAAGAGATTTAATTATTGGTAGTCTTGGTAGCTCTGAAGATTTCTCTGTTATGAAGCATTTTCTGATTCATGTTAATGATCTATGGCTCAGCCCATCTGGTTGGATCAGAATCCCTGTGAGTCTAGACATTGGCAGGTGGAGGGTCCCTGCGGCATTGCAGAAGTGGAGGCTGTAGGGAAACCTGGGGGAGGACCTGCAGGAAGCTGCAGGATGGCTGGGGAGGTGGATGGGAGCAGCCACTTACTAATGAGATACACAGCCCCCCTCAGGTTTACGTCTGCCCATGACACCGAGGCTGAACCTGGTGATGTGGGAGGGTGAGAGATGCATTGCTATGAGCGGTACATAAGGCGCTTGATTTGGGATTTGGCTCCTATGGGTGATTCTTGTTTTTGCTGGTACTGGGGATTGAACTCATGACCCTACACTTGCTAGGCAGGCACTTTCACCACTGAGCTATCTCCCCAGCCCTTCTTATGTGTGATTCTTGTTTTCCCTGATTTAGAGTAAGTATTTCTATTGTACAGGGGCAAATAACTAAGGCTCTGCAAGCCCTGCTTTCCTTACCAGTTAGATAGCCATGCTAATAATATCAACACAAAACTGAGAAGCTCAAAGAAAAACAAGAGTGTTCACCCCCAGGCACAGAGCATCTGCCATGTGCCAGGTCCCCTGGCGGGTGATTCCCAAACATGACTTTATCCAATCACCTCAACATAGCTAGGTGTCACGGTTTCATAAGGAGGGGATCAGGGCTCTGAGAGGCAAAGGTGCACACTCACCTCAATGTCCCTCTCAGCTTTGCAAACTGGGAGTCCCTGGACAGTTGTATTTTTTTTTTTTAGGGAGGGGTCTACAGGGTGTTCAGGGTCTCACTACTAGATCAGACTCGTCGTGATCTGCCTGTTTATAGCCTCCTAAGAGCTGGGATTACAGGTGCACATCACCACGCCCAGTCGCAATTGCCATCTTGGTGCACTCTGGGGGTGGGGCCGGCACGGCTGCCTAGGGTATTGAACCCCCAACCCCTGCACCTGCTTGCAGGCACTTTAATCCGCTATTTGGCCAGCCTGTTAACGTGTGTGTGTGTGTGTGTGTGTGTGTGCGTGTGTGTGTGTAATTTGTTATAATGACTACCTGGACCTCCTCACTCATTCCCTGGAGATTTCTTTTTCTTTCTTTTTTTTTTTTTTATGGTACCAGAGATTGAACTCAGGGCCTTGTGCTTGCCAGGCAAGCACTTATTCTACTGAGCTATCTCCCCAGCCCTCCCTGGAGATTTCTGCAAAAGTATTCCAGAGGACTACAGACAAATTGATTTAACATATATTTGTTGCACATCTTGCTATGATCTGGATGTTTGCATCGTCCCAAAATTCAGATGTTCAGGGTGATGGTGTATCAGAAAGTGGGGATTTGGAGAAATGATTTTGAGAGAGAAACCCTCATGGCTGGGATTCATGTCATTACAAGACACAGCAGAGAGCAAACTCTCCTCTCTATCGTGTGAGGGCACAGCCAGGAGGGCTATTTCTAAACCAGGAATAGGGTTGGGGAGATAGCTCATCAGCATAAGTGCTAGCCTGGCAAGCACAAGGTCCTGGGTTAGCTCCCTGGTACCAAAACAAACAAACAAACAAACAAACAAACAAGGAATAAGGTTCTGACCAATTGTCAAATCTGCTACAGCCTTAATCTTAGACTTCCAACCTTCACAACTATGAGATGTAAATTTCTGTTGCGAGCTACCCAGTTTAGGCACGTTGTTATATGTGAAAAAACTTGACTGCTGTGGAATGGTTCTAGGTGCTGGGAACTCATCAGTGAAGAGGATGCATTTTTGCACTGGAAAACTGACAGATAGTATATAAAGAAGTATCCAGTATACCTTGTGGATGATTGGGGCAGGGAAGAAAACTAAAACAGAGGAGAAAAGACGTGAGATTTTTTGTCCAAATGTGAGAGGAGGCTCTGTGCCAGGAGAGAAATCATGCTCAGTACTCAGGCGTGATGATGACAACAATAAATTTCTCCATCAAGAATGTATGATGCTGGACCTTGTTCATGGTGGAGCTCCAGTTCCTAGCAGTTCTCTCCAAAGTTGATGTTCAAAAACTCTTTTTTGAAAGAAGGAAGCCTGTCTCAGAGCTACTGGAGAAATCTGTGTTAGAATAGGCAAGAGGCTTTGGACTGAGCTCCTATCAGCTGAATGGAGAGCTGTGTATCTGCCAGGCACTGTGCCAGCCTCCAGGGGCTGCAGTTCACTCCTCTCCTTAGATGATCTTGGCTGGTAACAATGGTGCCACTTACAATTTATTGGTGTAGAAGACAAGAGAGCAAAGAGAAGAGGGGAAGAGCAAAGGGTTAAGTGTGAAGGGGAAGCTGTTCAGGGTCAGTAAAGAATTCAGCAAATGTTATTGCCTGACATTTTTTCTGGGTGCAAAAAATAGCTGCTTCTGCTTTTTTGCACTGGGGTTCGCTGAGTCAGGAGTTCAAAGAGAATAGTGTGAAGACAGGAGCGGCAAATGTCATCCGCAGCAGATGGTGATGCCCCAGAGACAGAAAGTAGTTTTGAAGATGATTTTGTCCACATTCTCTGGGCTAGGAATCAAGGTCAGGGGCAGACACCCAAGCCCAGTTCCCTGGGGTCCTGATCCCAGCCTCTGGACCAGGCCAACCCTTCCCGGGAACATCTTCTTTATTCCACCCTTGGATTCCACACCAGGCTCATCCGCATCTCGGAAGCCAAGGGTGTGAAGCGGAGAATCTTAGCATCTGTTATTAACCATTATTTCTATGCTTTTGGCTGGACTTATCAGCTGACATGGAGAGCTACGTATCTGCCAGGTCAGTGTCTCTTTTAGCTCAAAGGATGGATTTGCCAGGCCTTTGTTCAGCCTCTCAAAAGAAGGGGAGGATGATCATTAAAAGAACAGATTTTGCATTCCATATTTACCCTAGATGACATTGCCTTCGTCCCTAAAATAACTTCAGATCTCCTGGGTGCAACTCGTGTGTTCTTTTTTCATCTTGCTATTTTGCAACTGTTTGTGTAGCCCATCGCCATAGTGATATTATCAGAATAGGTCAGAAAGAGACTCCCAGGCCTTGGGTTATTGTTGGCTCTTTCTTTGTATCTCGGAACATGACTTTTTCACCCCAAACCACTTCTTTCAATTTCCTAGGAGCACTTAAGTTTTTAGCTCCAAGGCAACCAGCATCCTCTTTCAATACATTCGCAGTGGTTAAAACTCGCAGAGGTGGTCCATACTTGGAATGAGGGATGGCCGTGCTTGGATTGGCTTTCCAAGCTGGAAACCATATTTACCAGAAACCTCATTTCCTTCTGATACAACTTGGGTGTAAGTTGCAGGGTGTTGAAAGAGGGACTAAATAAACTCGGAGTCTAAAGGACCTTCAGTGTCTAGTCCAGTGAACATGGCAATAGAATTCAATAAATAAACACAGCTGCAGTGGGGTGAGCCTTTAACAAAGTCTTATCTTTTTGATTATTTCTTCCATAATCATCTTCTTGACCAAAAAGGCTTTATTGTAGCATTATCATGCGCTGCTTGTAGAGTTGTGAAGTTTTACAACTTTCTAATAGAAATTTGGCAACAGATAGTAAAAACTTTGACAATGTGCTCTTCCTTTGCTGTTAAATTCTAGTTGTGGGTTCTAAGCAAATAATTAGTCATATAAGCAGAAGAATATATACAGAGATGTTTATTGCTAATAATAGTGAAAAATTGGGTCTGGGGATTTAGCTCGGGGGTACAGGGTCTGCCTGGCAAGCATGAGGTCCTTAGTTTGATTCCTAGTACCAAAAATAAAGAAAAAAAAAAAAAGAAAAAAAATCCTTAATCACGTGTAAAATATTTATGATGTGTTATTAGGTAAGGAAAAAAACAGGTTACAAAAGTGTGCAGGGCTGACAAGACAGCTCAGCGGATTAAGCACCTGCTTAAGCAAGTGCAGGGACAGGGGTTTGATCCCTGGCATCACGTACTGTGCAGGCCCTGTCCCCAGGGGCACTGAGCTGGCCACTGAGACCCAGCATGGTGGTGCACACTTGTGACCCCAGCATTGGGGAACTGGGGAGGCTGAAAACAGGAAAATTACTACGAGTCCCAGCTGTGTAGTGAGACCCTGTACCAAATACACAATGGAAAAAAAAATCCCAGTGTGCACCATGATCTTATTTTTTTTTTATTTTTT
>NW_004524668.1:6174396-6178104 GCF_000260255.1 Octodon degus
ACCATGTAATTTAGGACAGGGTCTACAGGGTCTAACTATGTGGATCGGACTCCTATTGATCGGCTTGTGTTCAGCCTCCCAAGAGCTGGAATTACAGGCGCATGCCACCACACCTAGTCTCAATCATCATCTCAGTGTGCCCCGGGGGCAGGGTCAGCACAACACACCAGGGATTGAACCTGGTACTTGTCTGCCTAAGTAGGTGCTTTAATCTGTTGAGCTATTTGGCCAGCCTCTTTTTTTTTTTTTTTTTTTTTTCCTATTTTTAAAAAAAGCAATAAGATGCCCTTTAAAATTAACTCTCTGTTGGTCCTTGTGCAGAGATAAAATCTTATTCCAGGACTCTCTTTGCACAAATATTATAAGATAGAAAGTGTTCAGTGATTTTTTTTTCTTTTTCTTTTTTTGGGGGGACCAGGAGTCAAACTCAGGACCTTGTGCTTGCCAGGCAGGCATTTGTGTCACTGAGCTATCTCCCCAGCTGATTTTCTTATTGTGGTTGGAAGATAATGAATGAATGGTTTAGGAGACCAATCACTATTGAGGGACCACAAGTTTTCTGCCTATTTGGAGAATAAAGTCAAAGATACACAAAGTTGACATTGATAATCTGGTATAAAATACATTGATGATATTATAAGACTGGTAATGTGTTCATAAAAAAAAGAACCATTTGATGTTTAGTATCAAGCGACAATGAAGGCTAGGGCTGGGGAAGAGTGACCATAAGAATGAACAGCATATTATAGGCACTAGTTTATTGCCAATTTTATTAAACAATAAATCGTAGTGGGAATCTTACCCCCTGGGAAGGTTAAGCTTGACTGTATCAACTTAATTATCTTGGGGGTCATCTAAGGGGTTAGTAGGTGCAACTGGTAGGTCACGGAGGCATGATCCTGGGCACTGTATCTGGTTCCTCACCCCTTCCTCAGCGATGCTGTTCTATACTCTGCTTTCCAAAGGCCATAAGCAACTTGACTCTGCCATGGACAGTCCTGCTATGATATTTCTGCCTTAGAACTACCATGGACTGAATACCCTGAAACCATGAACCTAATTAAACCTCTCCACTCATATGATGTCCCATTGATGAGAAAGCTGGCTAATACACTCTCCTTTTACAGATGACAAAATTATGATACAAAAGGAGCTTCTGATCTCAGCTCCTTCATGACTGGAGCTGGGAAAGAAGATGTAATTCTTCAGTTAGGAGAACCATAGAGCATAGTTGATGACTGGAATAGATGAGAAGGAAGGAAGGAGAGGCTGAAGAAGATTATCTATACATTTATGCACAGTCCCAAAAGACTTTTGCCAGACTGATAAACATCGAAGTTGCAGGCTGGAAAAAATGTAATTAATTTTAACTACCCTCCTTTGAGTGCTTGGGAATGATGTTGACATAAAAATAGGGATTACAGGGTATCATTATATTCAACTTCACTGGTTTGCGGGAAATGGTGAAACTTCTGTAGTAACATAGAATAAGATGTTCCTGAGAGAAAATTATACGTGACCCTAAATTCTATCATCATTGTGATCATCACTGAAAACATGTAAACACCTCTTCATTGGCTGTTAAGGTGGAGTAGTTAAAACAAACAAATGAACAAACAAACAAACATAGGCTTTGGGATTAGACAGACCTCCATCCAAATTCTGGTTCTCCACTGTTGCAGCTATGCAATCTTGGTCCAGACTTCAGATACTTGTAGAGAACCTTCATGCTATAATGTAGAGCTCCTTAGACTTGTACTGGGCTAATGCTGCGGGAATAAACAAGCCCAACTCTTGCAGCTTAGTAAAGAAGTATTTCCTCCACCCCAAAATACAATATGATCAGATATTTTTGGTGTTTTGTCACAGAAGGACAGATATGTTTTTCCCATCCTGAAGTCCTCCCTTAACTGCTCTGCACTAACGGCTCTCTTTGCTGAACACACAGAGATGTAGGGAGCACATACTGGCTGTTCTTAGAGGCAGTACGTGTCCTTTTTCTCCCACATGCCATTGATCAAGACCCAAGTCACATGACTACAAGAGAATCACAAGACTTCATGGGGAGACGGACAATAAAGACTACGTGCTTGGAGACAGGATATGGAAAAAGCAACCATGCAGCTTGTCAGCATCACCATACCTGTATTAGTCAAAGGTAGTGAGAGCCAGAGAATGAACAGTCACTAAGGCTAAAGCTCAAGAGAACTGCAGGGTTCGGTGTCCAGTTCCCTGAAAAGAGACCTTTAGCGATCAATTTTCTTAACTGGTAAAGGTTTCAAATTTTGTCAGACTTTAAAAATCTCAAACCATGTATGTCTGCTTCGCTCTGGAAGTTCAAAGCTGTCAAGAGGCAGCAACTATGAAACAGGGTCAAGCACCACTAGCATTGCGTTGAGCCTCGCTGCTGAATCACCTTGGTCTCCCAGTCCCTTCACTCTTCCTCTTCACAGTTTATTCCCAGTCTGTCTGGCTTCGGACACGCTGGTTCATTTTCCCCACGTGTGTCCTCACTGCTGGACCAAACAGACATCTGTACTTGTCTTGGCCCTTTGTCTTTCTCTATGACCACAGTCTGAAGTCATTCTGACTACATGGCGTTGCTTTGCATTGCTGAATGGACCACTGGGTCTGTTTCAGTCACGGGAGTTAAAACTTCAACAATGATCCTCTTATACTACATGTTCTATTGGTTCACTTGAAAAGAAACCATGTGTTTCGTTGGATTGAAACATAGAGCAGAGAAACTATAACTTTTTTTAAAAAAATATGAAGTCCTTTATGTGTTTTTTTTGGTTTTTATACTGGGGACTAAACCCAGGGCCTTCCCACTGAGCTGTATTTCAATGTTTTTGTTTTGTTTTTTGGTGACAAGCTCTCACTAAATTGGCCGGATTGGGCTCAAACTTGTGCTCCTCCTTCCTGGCTTCAAGAGAGCTGGGATTACAAGCTTGTGCCACCACACTTGTCTGTGTGTGTGTGTGTGTGTGTGTGTGTGTGTGTGTGTGTGTGTGTGTGGTGTGTTGATGCTGGGAATTGAACTTAGGAACTTGCACTTGCCGAGAAGGCAGGCACTGTGCCACGGAGCTATATCTCCAGCCCTCCTCTACGTGTTTAAGTGGTGTTTTTACAAGGCTCTGAAATTCTTGGCTTTGAATGGCATCTTTGGAAGAGCAAAGTTTTCCTATTTGACCAAATCCAATTTATTGTTTGTCCCTTTTTAGTTAGTGCTGTTTATAGCCCAAAAAATCTCTGCCAACCCCATGACATAGAGATTTTCTGCTATTTTCTTCTAAAAGTTTTTTAGCTTTAGCCTTTCATGTTTAGGTCTGTGATCCACTTTGAGTTAGTGCTTATGTGTGTAGTACAGACCAAGATACATCATTCTGTGGATGGATCTCTGCTTCCATACACTATTTTCTTCCACTGAATTATAGCATTTTGTCAAAAATTTAAGTGTTGGGGCCAGGGAGATAGCTCAATAGAATAAGCGCTTGCCTGGCAAGCACAAGATCCTGAGTTCAATCCCTGGTAACACACACACACACACACACACACACACACACACACACACAAATTAAATGTCTACATACTGGATCTATTTTATGTGTCTATCTTTACACCAGTGACCCACTGTTTTGCTCTCTGTATCTCTACCCTTGAAAACAAATAGCAGGTCTTCTAACTTCTTTCCTCTTTTTCAAGGTG